>NW_006159660.1:2385619-2396117 GCF_000334495.1 Tupaia belangeri chinensis | reverse complement strand
CGTCGCGCCGCAGCAGCACCTGGCCGCAGCCCGCGTGGCGGCAGCGCGCGGGCGCGAAGTCGCAGCGCTCGAGGTGCTCTGGCAGCTCTTGCAGCTTGACCACTCGGCCGCAGCCGCGCGCCGCGTGTGCGCACTTGATGTCCAGCTTGAGGATGAGGCGCTTGAGCGGCAGGACGTGGTTGAGCTCCTTTGCCGACAGGCGACCGCGGCAGCGCGCGGGACAGCTTCCCTCTTGCACCACCCAGGGCAGCACGCAGCCAGCGCAGAAGACGTGGCCACACGGCGTGGTCAGCGGGTCCTCCAGGACCTTGTGGCACAGCGCGCATTTAAGGTCCGGGTCCACGTCGCCGTCGAAGCGGTCCAGCTCGAAACCCATGGTGGCGGCCGGGGCCCGGGGGCGGCGCCGGGCGGGCGGCCGGCCGCCTCCTCCCTCCCTTCGAGGCGGCCCAGACACGCTGGCTACGCCGCCTGCCCGCTCGCGCTCTCTCCCCGGACTGAGCCTAATTGCTCCAGACTTCCTCGGAAAATGCCCGAGGAACAGGACTCCTCCGGCCGTATTTGCGCGAGCGCGAGCGCACACGCATCTGACCTCGTTGTCCTCCCGTCAGCCCTCTGCAAAAATGAAGAGGCTGGGAGGCAGAAGAGAACGGGGAGACCCTGATGCTCGCCTAGGAGGACGAGCCCACAAAGGACGCCAGCCTGAGCCCTCTCGGAAAACTTCCCTCCGCTCAATTTTGGCTATCGGAAACAAAAGGCCTGCCGAAAAAATCTCGCTGAGTTTGGAACAGAGGCTACTGCTTTCACCCAGACGAGTTCTCCTACAGCGCTTTCCGGAACAGATCGAGACCTTTTGTTCCCCTTTCTCGCCTCCTTCTCTTGGGATTGATTTCAGAGGATGGAAAATCCGGTGGGTCCACTACCTCAGCACTTACGGTCTTTATTTATTTATTTCATTCCAGGGAAAGTTACAGAGGCTGCAGGACGCTCCGGCTGCAACTTCGGTTCCTATCCGAGGTTGTGCAAGCCCGGGTACGGCCGGGGAGGTTTCCAGGACTGGACGGCTTATCTAAGAGGGCGCCTTTGAGAGGACAAGAACCGCTCGCCAGCTGTTGGGGAGGAAGAGGCAGGCGTGCTGGCTCCGCGCTTCGCCTAACACCTCTGAAGTGTCTGCACTACAGTGAGGCATGCGTTGTGCTGGGCGCTTCTAAATCGGTCTCTTAAAAAGCAGCAGTATGGGGAATATTAACTCCATTTGAAAATTATTCCCCCCATTAAAAGAAGGAATGCCAGCCATATAAAACAAACTGCAGAAATATGGGACTTGGCAAAAGTCTTCCTTAACCACCGTGCTCATGTCAACTAAGCAACTTCAGTTGGGTTTGTTTTTGTCCTATATGTACAACTTCATGATGTTTCCATTCTATTAGGGAAGCTCCGACTGGGAGAGGGTAACAGATGATCCATATTTCCATTGTTTTTACACTTATTAATTTTGTTGTGGTTTTCAAGCCGCTGGGTCTGAGACTCGAACTGCAGTCAGCCACGTGGGAGTCCAGCGCCTTAACCACCACACCACCCGCTGACCCAGTACTTCCCGTTTTTTTTTTTTTTTTTTGGAGAGATTTTCGCTATAGGGCGTGTGTGCTCGCCAGACAGACAGAGAGAGACGGAGAGACAGAAAGCGAGAAATCACCCCCCAGAGGGGATGGTCACGCCGCAATCCCTTCTCCTCCATTCTCCTCTCGGGATCTTGGGCTCGCACGCACACGTGCCCGGCGTGAGTTTTAAGCCACCGGGTCCGGGACGTGAACCGCGGTCGACTACGTGGGAGTCCAGCGACATAGCCATTACGCTAACTGCTGGTTCCCGTACTTCCCGTTTTTAATGTGGCCGCAGATTCTGATCCGAGGGATCTGGGACAAAGCCTGAAAATCAGCAAGGAAAAAGCTAGCCAGTGCTGCGGATGCGGCTGGTCATACAAGTCCCTGATTTCCCTGTAACTGGAAAATGCTGGCTGTCTGGATCTGGAGTTCTTAATTCTCTGGGGTAGCTTTTCAACCAGCACCCAGAGCCTGACTGGGTCGCCTTAAGCAGCATCGGAGTGTCAGGGAAATTCTTTTGGGATTCCAACCTAGGTGGAAAGTTCACAGCGCCAACCATCGATTTGATTTTATATATATATATGTGTGTGTTTTAACTTCCCAGGGCTCTAGACATTCCTAAGACACACGCAGTCAGCGTCGGCAGAGTGAAATCAAGCTGTGGAATTCTCATTTGGAGTCTGTTGCCAGTTTCTGAACGGTGAGGCAGGAAAGCTGGAGCGCGGAGTTTAGCGTGACTACAGCCTGGAAAGTGGGATTACAACATCCATTTTGTCTAATTGCTTTTACTTCTCTCTTTCATGTGGCTGCGAAAGCCCCGTGACCTTCACTATTTAACTGCTTCATCCGAGTGAAAGAATTGCCTTGATGTCCATAAGGATGACTTGTTTTGAACTGACCTTTAAAAAGTTGTCACTCTCTAGCTGTCTCAGCGCAGGGTTGAGGTCACTGGACAGACAGTTCTTTAATCAGTGTTGGTGGCATTTATTGTCTATTTGAGGTAGAGACTTACTTTTAATTGCTTTAATCAATTAATGCATTCCTCTAATAGGATCCCACATGGGGTGGAATATTATTGGTCTTTGTTCAGATAAGCCCGTGCCTAGGGAATCCTCCATCAGTATATTTACTAAGCTGTTCACAGGTTCTCAAAGAATGGGTAAGAAACAGATTTTTTTCAACAAAGGTGTGTGGGCTTGTCAGTTTCACAGGGCGAGCTAGTGTCAACAGGGCAATTATCTTCAAACCAATCTGGTTTTGAGAAATAGGCGAAGCTTGTCATACATGGGAAATCAGTGGTAACTTGGATATGTGTTTCTCTTCAGAACTGTCCCAGCAGCTCTGGGGCAGCCCCCCTCCCAATGGCAGACTGAGAGGTTGTTGGTGAACAGTTACAGTTGGAGGCCACAGAGAAGCTACTGTGGATTGGTCTCCTTAGGCAGCAAGGAAGTCTGTCTGAGCCACTCCCCAGTGGCTAATTTTAGTATCTAAATTCTTGGAGGTCAGCAAAAACAGAAAGACCAAAAAAAAAAAAAAAAAAGGAAAGAAAAGAAAAACCTTCTGGAATACCAGAGCTGGAAGGACCGTGCATAGTATTCAGTCACTACATTTAATAGAAGAACCGAGAACCAAAAATATAGTAAGATAAAGAAGATTTCAGGACACAATTGCTCAGGCCTGGCACTGCTGTCATTTTCAGCCAAATAATTTTGGGGGACCAGTCAGTGCATGCTGGGTCAGGCAGCTGGATCCCAGATGGCTGACTGTGCAGTCTGAGTCCCAGAGCTGCAGTTTGAAACACACCCAAGGCACTTGAACATTTATGCCCAGAATCCTGAAAGGAAGGCGAAATGGAAGAGAAGGGATTGCAGCATGGCATCTCCCATGGCAGTAAGGGGTGCGCTTCCACACGCACCCTATGGAAAAGTTTAAAATTATAGTAATAATTCTTTGTTGTGAGGGCAGGTTTGTCCTCTGCATCGTACGATGTTTAACAGTGTCTCTGTTTGCTACCCACTGGATGTGGTAGCAACCCCATCTCACCCCTAGTTGTGACAACTAGACATTGCCAATGTCCCCTTGGGGCAAAATTGCCCCCAGACTGAGAACCACAGTATTAGGGCCGCCTGTTGTTCATGCTAAAGTCAGGCAATGCCAGTGGCCTGCATCCACTGCTGGCTACAGAGTCACAGATGTTGAATTGAAAAGCTGAGGCACTGCACTCATGCACATGAGTAAAAACTAGGAAGGTGGATGTTTGGAATGGCAGTGCCTCCTGAGAGAAGGAGCTGATTTTTCTGACATGGATTAGCTACGTACTCAACCATCTCAGAAGCATCTGTGTGTTTATATATGGATGAATTCCTTGTGGACAGCTGGACCGGTCATTTTGCAAAGGATTTTTTATAATTCCCACCACCTCTGCTATCACCCCTTCCTTTTACAATCTGATTCTGCACTTTCTAACCAAAACATGCCCAGCCTAATAGAAATGTCATTTCTGGATTCACCACTGTCCCACTCTAATTTGAAACTCTATTTCTTTCCTTTCCTTTCAGGTTTTTGCCATAGGGCGAGAGCACTCATTGGAGACAGAGAAAGGGAAAGTGAGATATCACCCCCCAGGGGGGCTGGCCATGCCACTGACCCTTCTCCTTTCTCCTCTTGGGATATTGGGCACGCACGCACCTGCTCAAGAGTTATTTTCAAACCGCCCAATCCAGGACTCAAACCGTGTTTGGCCATGTGGGAATCTGGCACCTTCACCACACTACCTGCAAGACCCTAAACCCTGTTCTCACTGTCTGTTGTATCAGCATATTTAATCAGAAGATGATAGTATTATCTACTATTTTTAAAAATTATTCAACTCACAAGAGAAAGTGCATGCATATACAATGAGAAGAAGAGACAGAGGCAGACAGGAACCCTTGGCAGGTCTTGTTACATCAGGATCCCAGGTGCACAAGCACTTAGCATGCTTTCTGCTCAACTCAGGATCCAGACCCAGTCAGCCATGTGGCTTCCAGCACTACAGTTTGATACACTAGCACCTGTGCCACCGAGGCTAAGCCATCTCCCATGTTTTGAGCTCAACACTTGATCTTCATTTTGTCATTAACCCTCACAGCACATTAAGAGGTAGATGTGCTGTTAGCCCTGTTTTACAGACAAAGAAAGTGAAGTTTACCAAGGTTATAAGTTTTGTAAGGATAGTCAGGGGTGTAAATGGGAGACTTCCAGAACTCCCATTCTTAATCGCCATGGGAATTAGGTTTCCTCCCTCCAGACTGTTAACTCTGGAGGCACTATCCTACAGGTGAGGCAGATAACCACTCCATGCCTCCATCTGTGTCCATCCTTCCCTATGGCAATCCTTAGCTGTCCATCGGGCCTACACAGTTTGCAGGTTCATCACTAAAGAAAACAAAATTTAAGTTTTTATTATTATTATTTGTGTGTGTGTGTGTGGTGGCTTTCCCCCTCCTTAAGTATTTGTATTCTGCCAGAAGGAATTGCATCAAATAACTAGACAAGAATCTCCTTTTACCAAATGGAAGGACCACCAGAAAGTAACAAGGTACAGAAGTCATCCACAGACAAGTTGTAAACCATTTCAATCGGGTTGCTTGCTTTCTGACATGGACCGTATCAGCCGTTCTGTGGGCCTGGGAAGTTGGTTTTGTTTTGGATTGGAGGGTAGGGAGGATAGAAGGCGGTTTTTGATCTTGGAGACTTCTGAAGACTGAGGTAAGTCAGGATGAGCTATCACCGTGGACACTGGATAGAACATGAAAAGCTGAAAAAACACTTTTTACAAATTTGTTTAAAAGTCTGGTTCTGCAAATTGGTGAGGCCTCCTCTACTCCTCCAGATGGGATTAGCCTCCACTGTCCAATGCACATACCCTTGTGTAACATGGATCACCCTTGAAATGTCTTCATTTATCCAGCAATTACTCACTGAGTAGCTACTGTATGCTAGGGAGGGGCTGTTTTAGCAATAGGACTAAAGAGGTGAACAAGATGGACAATGCCCCTGCCATCTTAAGCCCTCATTTCAAGGTTAGCAGAGTTCCTATCAATAAACAATAAGTGAGATAATTATGGAATATGATCAAATCTCTGATGTGCTACTCAGAGTGTGGTCCCAAGGCCTGAAGCATGGCATAGCCTGGCAGCATATTGAAGATGCAGAATCTCACATACCATCTTGGCCCTACTGAATCAGGATCTGCCTTTTACAAGATCCCCAAGTGCTGTGTGTGCACTTAAAGTCTGAAATACACTGCTCTCAAGATCCTAAAACAAGCTGATGTGCTGGGGAGAAATTCGAGGAGACTGCTTCAAACAAGGCACTCCGAGAAGGGAAAATGTGTGTTGATGCTTAAAGGATAAGGAACCAGCAATAGTTGGGAGAAGGACAGAAGTGTGAAGTCCAGAGGGAGTCTAGCACGTGGGCCATCTGAGTTAGGCACATGCCTAGAACTTGCAGCAGCATGAGCAGGGGCAGACTGGATCAAAGGAGCATGAAGAAGTAGGCAGCAGGCAGACATCCAGGGGCTTGCTGGGGTTAACACTGTAAGGATCTGACTTGATTCTAAGTGCCAGATGGTACTGAAGGGTTTGGGACAGCAGAGGGACAGTCTGATAAATGTCTAGTCCTCATGTGTGTTCTACACTTCTTCATTGAGGGAATCGTGTCCACCTTCTAACCCACACATTAACACAGTAGAGACAAGAAATGTTAAACAGGGCCGGCCCCATGGAGCAGTGGTTAGGTACTATGCAGGGGGATTGCAAAATGCCACAGTTACTTTGAAAATAGTTTGGAAGCCAGCAGATGGGGTGGTGGTTAAGGCATGATGAATTCTCACACGGCCAACTGTGGTTTGAGTCCCGGATCTGGTGGCTTGAAAGTCAAGCGGGGCACATGTCCGTGTGTGCCCAAAGTCCCAAGAAGAGAATGGAGGAGAGGGGATTGCTGCATGGTCATCCCCTCTGGGGTCGGGGAGGGGGGGAACCTCTCACTTTCCCTCTCTCTGTCTCTGTCTCCTCTCTGGTGAGTGCATGTACCCTACAGCAATAACCTAGAACAAAAAAAAGTTCAGCAGTTTCTTAAAAAGTTTAATATTGACCATCTGACTTAGCAATTCCAGTCCCATATATACATATATACAACATATGGGTTGGCCCCATGACCTGGTGGTTAAGATCCCACATGGCTGACCTTGAGGTTCAAATCCCAGACCCGAAGGCTTGAAAAGCATTCCTAGTGCCTTGACATGCATGCCACAAATCCCGACAGGAAGGACAAATGAGAGAGAAGGAATCGAGCCACAAGCACACCCCACTGGGAGATGCTTTCCCCCTCTCCCTCTGTCTTTGGTGAGCCCATGTGCTTTCTGGCAAACTAAAAAAAAAAATAAAAGAAACATACCTGCTAAAAAAAACCCTTATACCTGCATGTTTATAACAGCATTATGTGTAATATCCGAAAAGTTGAGCCAATCCAAATATCCATCAGCTAGATAAACACAAACAAAATGCAGGCTTACCCATTGCATGAATGACCAGACTGTCTCCATTTCATAAGGACTAAGGCCATCATGGGCCCCTCCATTCTTCCCCACCCATGTAGCACTGTTTCAGATAAAGACCTATGTCCCTCACTTTGCAGCTGGTCTTTGTTGGTAAAAGATGAATGATTTTGAGATCTTGGGGGGCAATCGTATCTCCAAACCAAGTGATGTGCTTCTTCCCAGGTTTGCTTCTATTGTTTAGCCTCTTTGCTTTCTCCTTAAAAACTCCAGCTTGCTTCAAGGCTGTGTGGAGTGCAGTTGCAAATGCTTCCGGGTCACCATCTGCCTGACCCTTCTGTCTGTCAACTACTAATAAACTCTTGTGAAGTACTCCTGGGAGTTGCTTCATTTGGGGGTCTCAAAGTGCCTTCTCAGTTTGGGGGCCACTGTATGTAAGTTGCTCCTGACTTCTAACATCAGTGCAATACAGTATCACTTGTCACAAGAATAAAGAAGTAGTGATTTCTACTACAACATGGACTTACATTGAAGACATTATTCAGGGGCTGGCAAGTGGTGTGGTGGTTAAGAGCACTGGACTCCCACATGACTTACCACGGTTTGAGTCTTGGACCTGGCAGCTTGCTTTCTCACTTTCCCCTCTCTCTCTCGTTCTGTCTCTTTTTGGTCAAATTTAAATAAATAAATAAATAAAGTTAAATAAAATAATTCCTAGAAAACAATCAGTAATGTTTCCAAAAAAAAAAAAAAAACATTTAAAGAAAAGGACACAGGACAAAAGGCTCATATTAATATGAAATACACAGAGAGAGAAATTATGTTAGTGCTTGCCAGAGGGATGGGGAAATGGGGAGTGATGGCTAATGTGTAGGGGTTTCTCTTTGAGTTGATAAAAAAAGTTCTGATAGCTATATACCTCTAAATATACTTAAAACCCACAGAATTGTATTTTTACAAGGGTGTATCCTATGCATTGTGAATTATATCTCAATGAAGGAATGACAAAAGCACAAAAACATAAAGAGGGTTCTCCTAATAAAGAAGAAGGGAATCATGGATTTTAGATACACAGGTAGCACTCTGCATGTATCTGTTTACATGCATAAGCTTTCCTTTTTTTCTTTTTAATTAAAGTTTAGGCTATTTTCTCATTCTTGCCAAAGGCTATTTAAAAACAATTTTTAAAAATGTTTATAAAAAGAAAAGAACAGGCCACATCATTGAAAAGTCCAGGAGATAAAAATGGCTTTGGGCATGGCTGAATCTAGGAGCTCACATGAACACATTAAGAATCTGCTCTGGGGGCAGTAGATGGCGTAGCAGTTACATTGCTGGACTCCCACATGGCCTACGTGGTTTGAATCCTGGACTTGGAGGTTTGAAAATCATGCCAGGTACATGTGTGTGCATGTCCAGGATCCCAGGAGGAGGAGGGACTGCGCACGACCATCCCCCCAGGAAATGATTTCTCACTTTCCATTTCACTGCCTCTCCCTCTCTCTCTCTGGCAAGTACATGCACCCTATGGCAAAAACATATTTTAAAAAATAAGTAAATAAAAAGAATCTGCTCCAAGGCCGGATCCAGGCACGGTGGTAAAGCACTGCTCAAGTGAAGCCAGTTCTGGGACCAGCAGTTAGCGTAATGGCTATGTCACTGAACTCCCATGTAGTCGAGCGTGGTTCAAGTTCCTGACCCGGTGGCTTAAACTCATGCCGGGCACATGTGCATACGTGCCCAAGATGCCAAGAGGAGAAGGGCAGAGAAGGGATTGCGGAGTGGCCATCACCCCTGGAGGGTGATTTCTCGCTTTCTGTCTCTCTCTGTCTGGCGAGCTCATGCGCCCTATAGCAAAAAAACTCAAAAAAAAAAAAAGAGAGAAGCCAGTTCCCACAGGGTGATCACAGTTTGACTCCCTGGCCAGTCAGCCTGAAGCACGATCAGGCACACACAAGAATGGCCAGGGTCTGACAGGCAAGAAGGTCAGAGGAAAGTGATCATGACATGGCCACACCCTGCAGAGGGTGCTCATCTCTGTTTTTCGCTGTCTCCCTCTCTTTCGCGCACACACGTAAGCTCATGTGTTCTATTATGAATAAAGGTAAAACATGTTCCACCACAGCTGCCCACTGTGATAGCACGGGTGGAGGGGTGCTGGTGCACAATGCTGGAGTCCCATGGGGGGGCCCAGGTTCAGATCCTGGGCCAACGTAAACGTGCTGGACTTGGGAGAGGATGACTGTCTGTCTTCCCCTTTCTTTTTCTCTCTCCCTCAAAATCAATAAAGTAAAAATTTTGAAAAAGGGGAGAAAATAAGTACCTTCTTGATGGACAGGAACCAGTATTAAACACACACACACACACACACATACACACACACACAACTGGGACCAGCAGATGGCGTAATGGTTACATCACTGGACTCCCATGTAGTTGACCATGGTCTGAGTCCCAAATCTGGTGGCTTAACACACACTGGGCCTGTGTGCCTGTGTGCCCAAAATCCTGAGAGGAGACTGGAGGAGAATGGATTGTGGTGTGGCCATACACTCTGGGGAATGATTTCTCACTTTCTGTCTCTGTCGTGTCTCCGGCAAACACACATGCCCTATAGCAAAAAAAAAATCTGTCTCAAAAATAAGTAAATAATCTTCTCTGCATTCGTCTGGGTTAGCTTCTCAGGCAGGCTTTCCCCTCCCTCCCCCACCTCCCATGGCTCCATAGATCTTCCCTGCAGTCTAGCTTTGCCTCTCACTGGCTCATCAAGCCCAAAACAAATAGCTCATTTTCCTACTAGTTTCAATGAATGTCCAAGGCAGAACTGGCTTGCCTAGAGCCCATTCCTCAACCAGGGAGAGGGCTCACCAGACCACAAGAAATGCAGGTAAGGGAGGGAATGGTTCCTCAGAGAGCCTGGAAAGGCAAAAAAAATCTATACCTACCACATACGGTCTTATTACAAATGTCATCACTAATTCTAAACAGGAAAAAAAAATCTACAAAATATATGTACAGCTATTATCTTGGAATGAATTGCAAAGACACCTGCCAGCCTCCTTAAACAGTATCAGTTCTGCCCCTACTTGAACCAGTCATTTGTGTAGGTGAAAATCATGCAGAATCCAGCAATGGATTGCTATTTGTAATAAACACATTCAGTATGTCTTTTTTTTTGGAGAGATTTTCACTGTAGGGCGCATGCGCTCGCCAGACAGAGAGAGACATAGAGACAGAAAGCGAGAAATCACCCCCCAGGGGGGATGGTCACGCCACAATCCCTTCTCCTCCATTCTCCTCTCGGGATCTTGGGCACGCACGCACATGCGCCCGGCGTGAGTTTTAAGCCACCGGGTCC
>NW_006159660.1:2371484-2384960 GCF_000334495.1 Tupaia belangeri chinensis | reverse complement strand
AGATTTTCACTGTAGGGCGCGTGCGCTCGCCAGACAGACAGAGAGAGACATAGAGACAGAAAGCGAGAAATCACCCCCCAGGGGGGATGGTCACGCCACAATCCCTTCTCCTCCATTCTCCTCTCGGGATCTTGGGCACGCACGCACACGCGCCCGGCGTGAGTTTTAAGCCACCGGGTCCAGGACACGAACCGCAGTCGACTATGTGGGAGTCCAGCGACATAGCCATTACGCTAACTGCTGGTTCCCAGTATGTCTTTTTGAGAGGTTTTTGCAATAGGGTGCGTGCGCTCGCTGGAAAGACAGAGAGAGACAGAAAGACAGAAAGGGAGAAATCACCCCGCCCCAGGGGGATGGCCACGCCCCAATTCCTTCTTCTCCATTCTCCTTTCAGGATCTTGGGCATGCATGCACATACGCCTAGCGTAAGTTTAAGCCACCGGGTCCGGGACTCAAACTGTAGTCGGCTACATGGGAGTCCAGCGACATAACCATTACACTAACTGCTGGGCCCACATTCAATACGTCTTTTATACAATAGCCTGTCTTCCTTCAGATAAATCACATGGAGGTACAGTTTTGAAGCCACACTTGAGCTCATTAACTTTTCAAGTATAAAAAGTATCTGTGAGGTTGGTAGGGCTATATCCTCAGCACTGAGGATGGTGTTTGGCTCAAAACAGACACTCTGTAAGCATTCTGATTGGCTATGTAATATACCCAAATATGTACAAATGTGTAGAAACACATTTTTCACATTTCTGAAAACTCAAGAGTCACTCAATTGCTCCAAAGGGAAAATTAAATCAAGGAATGAGATTTCAAGAGCGAGATCATAGATTCCCCTATCAAATATAAGACACCTCCATTGTCATAGGTGCAAGGGAAGGTGTAAAATCATGAAGTGCGGGGATTAGCAGGTGGTGTGGTGGTTAAGGCACTGGACACTCCCACATGGCCTACCACGGTTTGAGTCTCGAACATGGTGGGCGGCTTTCTCACTTTCCTTCTCTCTCTCTCTCTCTCTCTCTCTGTCTCTCTCTTTGGTCAGATTAAAATAAATGAATGAATAAATAAAATGAAATAATTCTTTAAAAAAATCATAAAGTGAAACAGACATAAAAGACAGAAATCCAAGTAACTGATTCCATTAATAGAAGGTAAATTCTAATTTGGAAAATCTTCTTTTCCAATATTTAAGTATCACTTTCCAGCATGTTCTTTACACTAAACAAGCTCTTTAAAGTCCTTGCAGCTTAAACCTATGATCTAGGAACTCATTAATGTTAATTTTTCTCCTGGCACCTTCTCCCTCACTTTCATTTACTCAGTCTATAAAATTACGATAATAATAATCCATGCTTACCTAGCACACAGTAATAATTGCTAATTAACTAATTTTTATATGTAGAAACCCCAGAAGACTTTACAGAGGTGTTAAGTATTATTCATTTCGACTGGTGGTGGTGGTGGTGGTGGTTGGTGGTGGTGGTGGTGGTGTTGGTGGTGGTGGTGAGGGGAACCCAACTTATGCTTTCAAGTGAGGCAGGTCACACTCACATGCTGCTCTCCCCTGGGAATGGGATATTATAAACCCCTTTCATGTATCCTCCCATTGCTGACTGATTAGACAAGCAAAATCTCACAGGAAGACAACACTCTCTCTTGACATCTGCAGCCTCAAATAACAGACTTGTGCTCCGCATTTCATCAAAGGGGGCCTCTTTACAGTAAAATAGAAACTGCTTTGGTGCTAGCATTGCCAGAGATCTGAGCTCAGAGGATTTGGAGTTGCAGCTCTCAAAACTGGTGAAGTCCAGGGTGCCTCCCATCCATAATACAAACGCACAATTGCTCTCATTTACATGTCATTTGATTGTACTAAAAAAAAAAAAAAGAGAGAGAGAGAGATTTGTTCTTGACTTACGTATTTATTTATTTATTTTCTGGCTGTTTCTTTTTATTATTTTTACGATGAAAGAATAGCTTCTATTCTTCTGGGAAGACTTCAGGCTGAATGTTTTGGAGATGTCAGCCAACCAAGAAATGTGACATCACTGTTCTTTGAAATCTGGTCCTAAAACTGTGGTTTTTGGTACCCAGATCAAGCGAGCACTTGGCAATGAAAAGCTAAAACAAAACATTAACAAAAATAGTCCTACAATGGCATGGTGTTTCCAGGATAATCGTTTGTTATATTTTAACAAACGAGTCACTTTAACCCGTCCTTCTATTTTCATTGCTTTGCAGGAATAGACATGAAACGTTTCGCAAAGCTGGCAACAAGCTGCTTTCTAAGGGGGCAATAAGTAATCGTGGAAAAAACTGCCGCAATAGTAATATTTTTCTATACAGGTAAAATGGAAAATGTGTCCAACTGCTGGCATACAATCTGTGATTTTGGCAAACAGCATGCGCTCCATCTTGACTGAATATAAAGAGCCTTAGAAGTGGAATCCAGAAAGATGAAAGGACGTGGAGGACAGTGAGTCAGTTTGTCATTGGTGGGAATCTTTGCAGTAACTTATAATTTATCTGTGGGTTGTGTAAGCTTAAAGATGCAGATAAAGCTGGAATCGGGGAGCTTGTACTGGTTTCTGTCTTCCAGAACTACCAAGTTTCTGATAGTTCTTTCAACTGTAGGCAATAAGTGAAAGTGTGTTTCTAACTTTATAATGTATCTATTTTTATTTGTAGTATTTTTCCTTCCCCCCAGGAGAGAGAGTAGTAACCCACAAGCCATGGCAGAGACCACCAAATCTGTAAACAAAATACAAGACAAAGTAGGGGATGATACTCTAAAAGTTGTGCACAAATTCAGAGACTAGCAAAAACTTAAGAGTTATCTTTCGGGAAGAGTCAAGAAAAGTTATTTATTTCTCACTTTAATTAGGAATAGTGCATTTTCTTCTCTGTGCAGAAATCACTGTATGGATTAAATCTCTGACCTTGTTTTTTAGCATTTGATAGAAATTCATTGAACTGAACAAATAACATATGCACGTATCATTTTACAGCTAACCCAGCCCTGAGTCATTGAATAACACCGGTCTATTCATTAGAAAGAACTTCATTAAAGAAACAATACATATGATTGTGCTCTGCGTCTGGGGTTGGCAAACTTTTTCTGTAAAGAGCCAGATAGTAAATATTTTCGACTTTGCGGGCCATGTGGTCTCTGTCACAACTTTTCAGCTCTGACGCTGTAGGACAAAATCAATCATGTCAGTATGCAAATGAATAGGTGTGGCTGTGCTCCAATAACACTTTTTTAAATTACTTTTTAAAATTTTGCAAGAGGGTACATACACTCACCAGAGAGAAACAGAGACAGTGAGAAAGCACCTCCCGCAAGGTGATCACACCTATTTCTCCTACGTTTCTCCTTTCAGGACTTGGAGCATTCATGCACACGTGTCTGGTATATTTCTCAAGTCACAGGGTCCAGGACTTGAACTGTGAGGCTGGCCATGTGGGATCTAGCTGCCTTACCCAGCACACCACTGACTGGTTCTCCCAATGAAACTTTATTTTCAGGCCCAGCTATGGGAGGACATGCTAACGAATGCTGCTACTCAGGAGGCTGAGGCCATGTGAGAGGTCTGTGTTTCATATCTGGCCTCCCTGAAAGCAGGTCTAGTGGGATATGCCTATAGTCTTAGGTACTCCAAAGACTGAGGTTGGAGGATTGTGACACAGTGAGACCAGTCTAAAATCAAAATAAACCAAAACAGAATAAACCAGAGACTAGACAACAACACGGCAGTGACCACATGGGGAGGTTCAAGGTTCCATGCATGTCCAGACTATAATCCAGGGCTGGCTGAAGCTGAGGTGGATTGTGGTGTCAAGATCGTGGTGGGGTTCTTTCTGTCACTCTCACTCATGGAAAACATAAATGAATAAACTAAACAAAAAGACTTTCTTTTCTTTTTTGAGAGAGATTTTTGCTATAGGGTACATATGCTCACTGGATAGACAGACAGAAAGAAAGCTAGAAATGACTCACCAACAGCGATGGCCATTCTCCTCCCAAGATCTTGGGCATGTATGCACATGTGCCCGGCATGAGTTATAAGCTGCTGGGTCTAGGATTTGAACCACGGTTGACTGAGTGGGAGTCCAGTGACATAACTGCTACGCCATCTGCTGGTCCCAAAAGACTTTATTTTCAAAAGGCTCCATTTGGCCCATGTGCCTTAGTTTGCCATCCCCTGCTATATATACTCCTCTATTCTATTGCATTTTTTAAAAATTTGCTATAGGGTGCATGTTCTCTCTGCAGATATGGAGGAAAGTGAGAAAACTCCCCCAGAGGGGATGGTCACTCCAAAATCCCTTCTCCATTCTCTCTCTTGGGATTTTGGGCATGCATGCACATGTGCAAGCCACTGGTTTGGGACTCAGCTGCCCAGTCAGCCACAGGGATCCAGCCACCTCAACCACCATGCCACTGGCTGGCCTGTATACTCCCTTTTTGGCAAAGCAAAAGTCATCTGAATTTGAAAACACTGAAGTTATCATAATGAGACAGAGTAAAAAAGACTTTATAACACTTAGATGCTCAATAAATGTTCAAAGGAGAGAGACTATTATGGGCTTGGGAGCCAGAAAAATCTACATTCAACTCCTCCTTCTACCTCTTATGGCTGTGCAAACTTTACAAGTCATTCATTTCACGTCAGTTTCTCCCTCTGTAAAAGAGGGATGTCATTAGTATCTATTTCATGCCGTTGCAGCTGATATAGATTAAATACCATGTGTAGTTCCTGCCGCAGTGCTGGGCATCCACTGAGCTTAATAACATTAAGAATGAAGGAATGACCCTGAGGAGGGCCATTCTTACAGTGGATCAGGATTGTCTGTGCTTCCTGAAGTTCCTGACCCTCAAGCTAGGCCCAGATTCTCTGCCCTTGAGCCCAGGAACACATAGATAGTGCACACGTACACAGACTATAGATATGGAAGGACACATGGAGAAATACTAAAAAGCAATTGCTGGTAAACTTCACCAGAAGAATTGGACCCGAGATAAGCAGAGGCCACATCAGGGCTATATGTGAGTCATCTCTCTCAGAGTATACATTTTTCAGTGAATTAGCCAATTATTACTAGTCACCATAACAATTTTGACAACACTTGAAACAAATGAAGACACAAGGAATGGAATGTCCACTCTCTTTAGAAAAAAATGGTGCCAATAGTCCTTTGTGCAGTTCCTTGAAAGTAAATTACTGAACAGCATTGAACTTTCAAGGTCAAATGTGTCTACCAACCGAAATACAAAAACAAAGAACTTTGCAGGAACCCCACAACTGAGATTGCTAGTTAAAATGCTTCCATTGCTGGAAATTCATTTTAAACAAATGAGGGAAACGTATGTCCGCCCTTTGTTTACAGGGACCAAAGACAGACATTGGAGAGCTATTTGCTTGAGGAAGTTGTACGTTCATGTCTTATTCACCTCTGTGCCCAGGTTGAGCATGGTCCCAGCATACAGTAGATGTTCAATCAATGTCCATGGGATTGCTGACAGAAGGAAGAGAAGGCACCATGGCTTTTCGATGCTTGAAATGGCACGGACAGACTAGTTTGGAGCATTCTGCTATTAAAGCCCTTTCACAGCACTGCAGGGCGTATTGGAGACAGTGCCAATTGCATCATATTATATGCTTGGCATAATTATAACATAGGCTTTTGTCTCCCCTGGTGCCAGTCAGTCTCCAAACACATGCCACATCCTCGCGTCACTTACGTTGGGTGCTGGAGTGGCCTGCTCATTACATTTGGGACTCGGGAACTCTGTGTCCATGTCCTGAGTCTAGTAAGTCCAGAGATCCATTCCTGGGAGAACCAGAATGGTTTTTTTCCAGAGGAGGTGATGAACAATGAGCATTTGAGTCCGGAAGGAAAAAGAGGTACATGGTGGACAGGGGCCAGTTGGGGCTGAATCAGAATCTCAAAGGGAGCAGGGGTGATAGATAGGGTTTTTTCTCTTTTATGTAGTTCTTAAAAAGTATTATTAATCAAGCTGGGTTCTCTCGATTCCTAATAAGAGAATTTAATTTGGACGTGCCACAGTCTCCCTTCTAATTCTCTGTCCTCTCTCTCTTATCCATCTACTTTTTTTGTTACCACTGTTATTCAAGTCACCATTTTTCTCACCAAATGATGGCAATATTTTCTAAAGCAATCTCCCCATATTCCTGCAAAACCCTTCCATGTAGTTTTGCATGGTGCTACAAGAACAATCTTTTTTAAATAGAAAAGTAGTCTAGAACCACCTCTGCTTCAAACTATTCAATAGCTTCCCATTTCTCTTCAGAGGAAACTAGTCCTGCATCTCACCACAAAGGCCGGGCCCAACCTTACCTTGCCTACTCACTGGCCTCATCTGCGTCCCTCACCTCCTCCCTCTGCACACCAGCGATTGAATTTCTCAACAGCCTTTCTTCCTTGGATTGAAAAGAGGGAGCATGGGGGAAAGACAGTGGCACAGCAATAGTGCAACTGAACCCACATGGTCAGGTCCCGGGTTCGCATCCAAAGATCTCTCCATGCACACTCGGCACACACAGGTGCCTGTGATTCGGGCGGACTGAGGCTGAGAGTAGACTGCAGCATAACAACTCTGTCGGGATGCCTGTTTGTCTCTTATTTTTCCTTTCTGTCTCTTTCTTTCATGAGGTAAATAAATAAATAACTTTCAAAAAAGAGTTTAATAAAAAAGAGAGTTTAAAAAAATATAAGGGAAAAAAAAAAACAAAAACCAAGCTGAGGGGCCAGCAGGTGGTATGACCGTCAAGGAGGCTGGATCCCACGTGGCCGACTGTGCAGTTTGAGTGCTGGTAGCTTGAGAAACACGCTAGGCACATGTACATGCATACCCAGAATTCAAAAAGGGAGAAGAGGTGAAGAAGGAATTGTGACAAGACTATTCTCCATGGGGAATGCTTTCTTGCTTTTTCTCTCTGTCTCTCTCCAGTGAGAGTGCATACATCTTCTGGAAAATTTTTTAAAAAAATGAAATAAGGAGTCTGGGTTCAAGGCATGGTAAAGCTGGCCATGTCGGCCAAATTAGTCCATTTGGGCTGTTAAACATAAAACACCAATGACAACAAGCACTATTTGTTTAAGCCTCTGTATTTGGGCTTCTGTTGGATAGTTTCTCAACCTCAGCATTATTGACATTTAGGTCCAATAATGTTTTCTAAGGGGCTGTGCTGTGCATTGTAGACTGTTCATCAGCATCTTTGGCATCTACTCACTAGATGCTAGTAGCATCTGTCTGGTAATTGTGATGACTAAGGGGCCGGACTATGGTGCAGAGGTGGCGAGATGTTCTGCAAAACTGACCCACATGGCAAGATTCTGGGTTCACATCTGAAGATCTCCCTGAGTATGCCAGGCATGTGTACACCCATGATATGGGGCTGGCTGGGGGTGGATTGCAGCACCCTGTTGGGTGGGGTGGGGTGCTGTCTTTCCGTCTCTTTCGCTCATGAAAGAAATAAGTAAAAATACTTTAAAAAAATATGTCTTCAGGGGACCAGCAGTTAGCATAATGGCTATGTCACTGGACTCCCATGTAGTTGACTGCGGTTCGCATTCTGGACCCAGGGCTTAAAACTCACACTGGGTAGGACCAGCAGTTAAGCGTAATGACTATGCTGCTAGACTCCCATGTAGTCGACTGCAGTTTGAGTCCTGGACCTGGTGGCTTAAACTCACGCCGGGCGCGTGTGCGTGCGTGCCCAAGATCCCGAGAGGAGAATGGAGGAGAAGGGATTGTTACATGGCTATCCCCCTGGGGGGGGGGGATTTCTCACTTTCTGTCTGTCTGTCTCTCTCTGTCTGTCTGGCGAGCACACGTGCCCTATAGCAAAAACCTCTCCAAAAAAAAATATGTCTTCAGACATTGCCAAACATCTCCAGGGGGAGCAAAATCAGGCCCAGCTGAGAAGCACTGTGCTAGAGCAACCTAACCAGTTATTCGAGGGACAGGCATCTCTCCATCAGCATGCCACGATTTCGCCTCCACTGTCAGGGACTTGACCTGCAGTCTCCTTTGAAGGAATACTCTTACCCACTTCTCACCTAGCTGTCTCCTACTTCACCCTCATATGCCAGCTTTATCACCTCCTCAGGGAAACTCCACCGGTCCTCCAACTAAAATACTCTAATAATTGCCTGTAATTTTCCCTTTAGCAATACTGTGATTCTTGATATCCTGTTCATCATTCATTGGCACACATAAGGCCACTCAGTAAAGTTTGTTGACTGACTTACCGATGTGATGCTGTAATTTTTAGGAGAGAGTAAGAGATTAGCCATGGTAGAGGAGGCAAATATGAGTCTCGCCATTGTCTTGACCTGGGGGAGATGGGCTCTTGTTACTGATTAGAGAAGACGGAGCAGCAACCAGGGACAAATGGGGTTTCTTTACTTCCTAGAATTGTCATCAACCAAGAGACCTTCCATCTGTAGCTGTCAAAACTTCTGCTAAAGTTAGTACTTTTCTGTATTTCAGAGCAACATATGGTTTGTACTTTGCCTTTGCTTTTAAAAGCAAAGTTAAGGGCTGGCAGGTGACATGGTGGTTAGGGGTGCTGGATTCTCTCATGACTAACCACAGTTCAAGTCCTGGACCTGACAGTTTGATCTCTCCCTTTCTTTTTCTCTCTCTCTGGTCAAATAAAATAATAGTAACAAATAGAATTAAAATAAATAAAAAATTCTTCAAAAATAAATACATAAATAAAAGCAAAGTTTACCTATTTTTTTTTTTCTTTTCCTTTTTGGACACACATGCATATGTTTCCAGTGTGAATTTTTTTTTAAGCTACTGAGTCCAGGACTTGAACTGCCATCAGCCATGTGGGAGTCCAGAGCCTTCACTTAGTCTAGCATAAGCCATCTACTGGCCCTCAAATTGCGTTTGCTTTTTAAACCTTTGCTTTTCAGGCCGAATCATATAGAATGCAATTTATTAATCATATACTACCATCTTCCAAGTAAAGTTAAAAATAATCCCTACTATCACATTCAAAATTCACATATAGAGTCAGCTCTGTGGCCTCGTGGTTAAGGGAGTCAGATCCCACATGGTTGTCTCTGGTTCAAATTCCAGCCCTGGCAGTTTGAAAAACATGCTGGGCATGTGCATGTGCATTCACAAAATCCCAACAGGATGGAGATACAGAAAAGGGATTGAGCTGTAACCATGCCTCATTGAGTGTTGCTTTCACCACCATCCCTGGTCACCTTGGCAAGTGCATGAACCCTCTGACAATTAACAAATACAAATACATTTGCGGGACCAGCAGATGGTGTAATGGTTGCTTTGCTAGACTTGCACGTGCTCGACCACAATTCGAGTCCTGGACCTGGTGGCGTAAAACTCACGCCAGGCACATGTGTGTGCCCAGAATCCCAAGAGGAGAATGGAGAAGGGATTGAAACATGGCCATCCTCCCTCTCTGCTTTCTCTCTCTTTATCGCTCTCTTTCCAGTGAGCTCACATGCCCTATAGCAAACATCTCTCTTTAAAAAAAAAGATATAATAAATTCAAATGCATATAAATAAATGTCTCCTACGTGCTCCAGCCCCTCCCATCATCTTGAGGTAAGAAGCTCAACATTGAGACAGGTCTGCATGCTTGTTTAGCACAGGGCCATAAGGAGACATGTGTGTGGTCTACTTAATCCCCTTATATTACTCTCTGTTCTATTAGGTTTTGTCATCCGTCTCAATCACCTTTTTCAGACTTCTGAGCTACAAAGCCAAAAACTTCTTTCTCAAGATTCTGAGGATTCTGTAAGTGAGTCTGTATACCATTTGTAACAAAGGGACACTCCTCATCCTCCCTTAGTAAGATGGACACTAATATGTGAGCATTAATGGTTGCAAGAGACAAATTTCCCCAACATACCAAGAACATGTGTTTTGCAGTCAGATCTAGTTTTAAGACCTACTTCCACAAATTATTGGGATGCTATTATAATTACGAATAAGTACATAATTTCTCCAAGCCTTAGCTTCTCCATCTTTTAAATAAGACTATTATAATAATGCTTTTCTCGAGGTGACATTGACATTGTGTGGACTGAATAAATAGCTCCTTGCGCATAACAGGCATGAGATGAATGTTGGTTATTTCTGTGATCCTTTGGCCTAATCTTTCCTAGAACCCCTGAGACAGGTCACACACACGTTCTTGAGGTGACCAGCTGGGACATGGGACAGTTAGCAACTGTAATCTAATCAGATTATATAGAATTTTTAACACTCTACCTCCACCCGACCAGTTGAGGTAGCCCCGGCAAACACTGCTAAGAACAGGGTATCTTTCTCACTCTTGCGGCAGTACTTCGTGTCCTGATTCTATCACTTCTACAGAGCTTTACCCTATGCACGTATGCAGCTATGAGCATACACATGCAAATTTGTGTCTTTGCAAATTTGTGTCTAAAATATCACATGCACACTGTCCACAGAACCTTGGTATCCTACTCAAGAAATCTTTACCTTGTGACTTTTCTGTTAAAAGAACTATACTATAAACTCTGTCAATTTTGCGGAAAATCCTGCAGATATTTTGCTCAGCTTCACAAGCTGTGCCTCCCTCCCACCCGCCTCTTTGTAAAGCTGTTTAGAGTCCTGGGTAGAAGGTGTGCACCATGCTTTAAGGAAGCCTTGAAATAAGGAGAGGGCATGGACATACTGTGATGTCACATCAAAGTGAGGGGGTGACATTTCAATAAATTGAAATATCCATTTATTTCAAGCTATAAATTGTCAGGCTGAGTAGAAATAATCACCCAGGAGTCTTGCCCATAGTTAGGTAATAATAATAGCTGCCATTTTCTATGCACTTATTCTACACCAATAACTGAGCAAAGATGATACAAACTACTCCATTTAACCTTTACGACCACCCTGAGGTGGTACATCTTATTGTTCCCATTTGACAGATGAGGAAAATGAGGCCCAGTACTTTCTGTAGACCTGTGAGTGACCAAGCAGAGTTCAAACTCCCCAGGAAAAAATGGGATTTACTTACTTCCTAGAATTCCCACCACTCCCTGCTCTCCATGTGTTTGGTGCCTGAGCCTGAACTCACTATCTGGTGGAGTCCCAAAGAGTCCACACAGTGGAAAGGCTGAAGATTTCTGTGGTGGAGGATGCTAGCAGCCACCCCAAATCTATTCTCCTCATCTCTGGCATGGTGTTCTTCTGTGGAGTGGCTGCTTAGCAGAGGTAACATTTAAAATACACTTTGCATTTAGGTGTAACACATAACGCACCCTCAGTCATGGAGTGTCATTGTATGAGACAGGCATGCATCTCCTCCGTAGTCTTTTTCTCCTTCCAGTAGATGGATTCGTAAGACAGGAAACGAGTAAGGGATGGCTGAACTTGGAGATGGAAGAAACCTGGCTCTCTGAATCACTGTGTGGAAGAGAGTGAGGCTGACTAGGAGGTTTCCCAGGGACACTTCCATGAGTAAGAAATGAACTTTTATTGTAATTATGCACCATAATTTTTAAGCTTTGGTGTTGCCATTAAGCCTATCCTAACTAACACAACTTCTTTCTTTACTTTGAAGAACAAAAATTGTCCCTTACTGGCTTAACCAGCTAAAAGACCTCAGATAACAGAATTAAAGGAAGATTGAATCCCACAGCTCCATACAACAAATTCTCCAAAGGGACAAAATGAATTCAAACGTGATTTGTTAGACATGGCTATTACTTCAAACCATATATGCCTGGCTCCTTCCCTTCACATAAAGCAAAATGGCTAATTGACAGGGAAAATGTGAAGATAGTAGATATGACTAATGATATTTCAAACTCTGAAAAGTATTTTGGCTATTAGATTAGTTCAAACTATTAACAGGAGAAGAGAATGAAGTGTGTATATGTATATATATATGTATATATTTTTTAAAGCCATTAACTTCTTTTTCCTTCTCCCAGAATTGATTCTCCTCATTTTATTCAGCCACATTTTATACAGTTAAATATCAGGCTTTCTGGGCCCACTTATGAGTTTTCCAGGTGGTTTGAAACCCAGAGTAATAAAATGACCCTGCGAGGTGACAGCATCTGCAAGATCTTTTCCTTCATCTCTAGGCTTCCCTTCTCTATTGCCCCTGGCCCACAAGCACAACCAAACAGAACTAACATTTTTCTTGGGAAATGAGCATAAAAACACTCACTCCTTTTAACCTAAAAATTAACTCCTCCATTGACCATTCCTAAACTACTGCATTTCAAAAGTTTGAACATTCATATTCAATCCCCCAAACCCCAAAAGAGTTAAGGTAAAAGGACCACCTTAACTGAAGTTGTGTTTTTTTAAAAACTGCCAGACAACTGGGAACAAGTCCTCTGCTTTCTACTCTTAACTTTACACTTGAGTGAGGGAAGGGGGAGCGTATGGAATGAAAGTGCAGATGTGGTGCTTGTAACCGTCCCCTGTGGTTCAGGCTGTGGGCTTTTATATGACCTGAGCTCAGAATGGAGACAGCAGCGAGGACTTCCGCCCAAGTACGCTGTGCTCCTCGCAGGCACAGTCTGGACCTGGGCTTGATCTGGTGTTTTGAACGGAGAGTACAGAGTACAGCTAAGACTCATTACCGCAGCTGTGGTTTCCAAGCTGTCACACCCACAGGTTGGGTTAGGCTCCACTTTTTTTTTTTAATATTTTAATTAATTAACTTTTAGTTTACTATAGGGCACTCATGCTTGTGGGAGAGAGTGAGAAAGTGAGAAATCATCCCCTGGGGGGATGGCCATATCATAGCCCCTTGTCCATCCTCCTCTTGGATTTGGGGCATGCACTTGTGCATGTGGGATCCAGCGCCTTAACCTCCTCACTAGCTGCCGGCCCAGGCTCCACTTTCAAAAACTACAAACAGTTCACCTAGCTCAATATCCTTTCCCATCAAGCTTAGAAATGGGTCTAGGGGCCAGCAGGTGGTATAGTGGTTAAGGCGCTCCATCCCATACAGCCAACTCCACGTTTTGAGTCTCAGATCCTGCAGCTTGCGAAACACACTGGGTGTGTATATGTGTGTGCTCAGGATGTGGAGGGGAGACTGGAGAAGGGATTGTGAAGTAGCCATCTGCCTAAGGTGTGTGTGTGTGGGGATTTCTCATTTTCCCTTTTTCTGTGTCTCTGTCTCTCTTCAACAAGGGCTTGTACACTATGATTAAAAAAATAAATAAATAAAATCAAAAAAGGGAAAAAAAGTCTTAAACCTATTTCTTCTTACACTCATATTCAAAGTTTCCTTAGTAGAGTTCAGCCTCCTAAATCTTGCTCATAAAATTTTCAGCCATCGGGATTGAAAGAAGATTGTAAAGGCAGTTCTTAGCAAAATCACCATAACCTCAACCCTGTTGCCATTCAGAATCCTGAGACTGGCCACTTCCATAAGCAGCCACCCCCGTTTCTCTGTCTTTCCC
>NW_006159660.1:2348176-2371097 GCF_000334495.1 Tupaia belangeri chinensis | reverse complement strand
TGTGTGTGTGTGTGTGTGTGTGTGTGTGTGTGTGTTTTAATTATTTAATTTTATTTATTATTATAATTTTTCAATTTGACCAGGGAGACACACACACAGAGAGAGAGAGAGAGAGAGAAGAGAAGAGAGATGGAAAGTGAGAAAGCAAGTCACCAGGTCCGGGACTTGAATTGCGGTTGGCCCTATGGAAGTCCAGCACCTTAACCACCATGCTACCTGCTGGTCCAATGCCTGGCGTGTTTTAGGCTGGCAGGTGTGGGACTTGAACTGCGGTCAACTACGTGGGAGTCCCGTAACATAGCCATTGCACCATCTTCTGGTCCCAAGGCAACTCTTTAAAAATCATATTTAGTTGTATTTATTTATTACTATTATTATTATTATTTTAATTTGCTTTTAGGCAGTATGCTCACCAGAGACAGACAGAGATAGATAGGGAAAGTGAGAAGCCTCTAGGTCCAGCATCTTTATTAACACACCACCTGCTGGCCCCCTAGTAATGCAACTTTCATAGTGATTGTCAGATGGGACAAGTGGAAGTTTCAGATGCTTAAATGCAGTCAGCGGGACCAGCAGATGGCATAATGGTTACATTGCTGGACTCCCATGTAGTCAACTGCTGTTAATTTCTAGACCCAGTGATTTAAAACTCATGCCGGGCACATGGGCATGCCCAAGATCTCTCGAGAAAAATGGAGGAGAAGGGATTGTGGTGTGGCCACCCCCTGTGTGGGTGATTTCTTGCTTTCTGTCTGTCTCTCTGTCTCCCTGGTGAGTGCATGTGTCCTATAGCAAAAATCTCTCTTAACAAAAAAAAGGTGCTGGCAGGTGATATGGTGGTTAGGGACGCTGGGCTTCCACATGGCCTACTACGGTTCAAGTTCCAGACCTGGTGCCTTGCGTTTTCACTTTCCCTCTCTTTCTCTCTCTCTCTCTGTTCCTCTCTGGTCAAATTTAAATAAATAAATAAAAATAAATAAATAAATAAATAAATAAAGTTTTTTAAAAAATGTAGTCAGCATAGAGACAGAATTGAGTCCTTTGCGTGTTATCAACATTCACTTCTAGATGCGACACTTTTTCTTTGAGGTATTATACACCTTCCATTTTCAGGCCAAGCCATTGTCTACATCTCTTAGATCCAGGGATAGACGTAGAACCCTGTCCTTAGAGGATTAGTCCAGATGCCTGACCCAAGGTAATACAACCAGAAGAAATCCACAACTATTTCTAGAACTACTAAGATGAAGAAGCTCTCTTCACTGCTGGGTTTGTTTATAGAAGAATGTAAGTCTGACCCTATAGAGAGAGCTGGCCTGGAATAAAGTCAGCTAGAGGAAAAGAGAGCCGAGAAATGATGAGTGAGTCCTAATGACATAGATGATCTTCTGGATTCATCTGTGCCTGAAGGCATATGGACTCTTGGTCTTGACAGTGTTAGACAATACTTTTTTTTTGGCTTAATACAGTTTGATTGGGGCTTCTAGCATGGGTGACTCAGAAAGTTAATTAAAATACGGCTGATATAACGATTCAGTGATTTTCATTGTGGGTCATGGAGAGACTTAGACACCTAAGACTTCCTAAGCTCTTTCATTCATTCTTTTCATATTGCCTAAATTGCTTATATGGGGTGGGGCCAGCAGGTGGTATAGTGCACATGGCACATGGCTAACTGTAGTTCAAGTCCTGGACCCAGCAGCTTGAAAATCACACTGGTTGTTTGTGCATGCCAAAATCCTAGGAGAAAAATGGAGAGGAAGGGATTTTGGTGTGGCCATCTCCCCAGGGGGGTGGTGTGTGTGTGTGTGATTGTGTGTGATTTCTTACTTTCCCTTTCACTGTCTCTGTCTCGCTGATTAGTACACATATGCTATGGAAAAAAAGTCTTTAAAAATGGCTTATATGGCTTTAAATATATTTTTCAGTGTAATGACTACAAATTTTGTATATTCTATCCAGATGTCACTTCACTTCACCAATCTCTCAATTATTTAATGTATTTAGCAGGCATATTACTTGGGGTTCTTCAGAGAAACAGAAACAATACTTAGTTCATTAGATGGATAGACAGATAGGCATATAGAAATACATAAAAGAGGATTTATTATGGGAATTGGATTATTGATTATGGGAATTGGATTATGTAAGGAGGCTAACAAGTCCCACTATGTGCTGTCTGTAAGTTGGAGAACCAGGGAAGCCATTGTCATAATTTAGTCTGGGTCCAAAGGATTGAGAACCAGGGAACTGATGGTGAAACTCCTAGTCTGAGGCCAAAGGACTGAAAATGCTCTGTGTGTGTGTGTGTGTGTGTGTGTGTGTGTGTGGTAGGTGGGTGGCTGGGTGGGGTCGTCACTGGTGTAAGTCCTAGTCTGAAGCCCTGAGGACCAGGATCCTATTATCTATGAACAGCGGGTGGATGTCCCAGCTCTGGGAGCGAGATGGCAGTTGCCACTCCTCTGCCATTTGTTCTTTTCTGGCCCTCCATAGACTGGGTGATGCCTGCTTACGTACGTGAAGATAGATCTTTCTTATCAAGTCTGCTTATTCAAATGCCAGTCTCTTCTAAAAACACCCTCACGGACTTACCCAGAAATAATGTTTCACCAGCCATGTGGATTTTCCTTCTATATCTTTCAAGTTGCCATGTAAAATTAACCATCACACAAAGATACTCAGAAACATCTCCAATGTTACATTTCTGAAAGGAAACTCCTCGTTTCTCCCCACAAACATTATTTCCTTGGTCGCTTTCATGTTAGTAAGGAATCAGTAAAGAATTTTTTTTTTTTTTTTGAGATTTTTGCTATGGAGAACATGTGTACATGCGCTCACCAGAGAGACAGAGAAAGACTGAGAGACAGAAAGTGAGAAATCACCTCCCGGGGGAGTGGCCACGCCACAATCCCTTCTCATCGAGTCACCTCTCCAGATTTTGTGCACGCATGCACACGTGCCCAGCACTGTTTCAAGCTACTGGGTCCAAGACTCAAACCTCAGTTGACTACATGCGAGTCCAGTGCGATAACCATTATGCCATCTGCTGGTCCCAGTAAGGACTATTTCTATCTGTTCAAGCCAGAAACCAGAGAAATGGCGTTGACTCCACCCTCTCCATTGCCTTCTACCTTCAAGTCATCAGAATTCCCAGTCTGCTCTTTCTTTCGAATATATCCCAACTCTGCCAACTTCCCTTCATCTCAACTGCCTTCACCCCAGTTCAAGTATAATCAACTCCTGCTAGCATTACTAGAGCAGCCCAAGCTATTTTCTGATTCTTTTCCAGTCTCTCTCCAGTACAACATTGGCTTCGCTTGGGAGGTGGCATTAGCTCACTGTGGCCTAAAGAACTCTGTGTGCTCTGACCCCATAGCATCTCCAATGGCAGTTTGTACAAACTCCTTTACACACACCCAGTCCTGTGAGTTTTTACTTGGTGTCTAGGACGTATGCAGGTTGCTGGGGTGAGCTCCCAGTGCTGTGGACTCCACTTAGCGGGGCTGTTTCTCTCCTCCAGCTCCCCACATGACTCTCATCTTGTTGGCCTTCAGCTCCTGCTTCTACTAGGAGACCCTCTCTGGGCACAGGTCATTAGTCATTTCAACACTGCATTCATCCCCTGCTCCCCCTCTGCCACACACACACACTTCTACATTTTGCAACCACTTATTTTTTTGGTTTATGTATTTACTTTTTGTCTTGCCACTTGACCAAACTCCATGAGGGCACATGGTGAGCACCTGACACATATTAAATGAAAAGGAGTTCTGTGAATCCATGTGCAGACCAGGCGCTTTCTACAGACAGAACAAGTAACACGTGTTGCACATACGTGGGCTCTTTGGCAAATGTTGGCAGATCTTATTGTGTGTACCAAAGCACAGTTTCATTCACGATGTTAATGAATGACGTTGATATTTTGGTTTGGGATATTTTCTTAATTTAGGGCTTCTTCATATGAGAGTCTCCTCAGTTCCACTTCCTGACCTCTAGGCCCTGGTAATTCATACAAGCCTATCTTCCTAGTTCCATGCCTTCCATTTTAATAGTAAAAATTGGTCCTCATTAGGGCCTTCACATTGAGAAATCCTTATTTTGACATTGCCCAAAATAAGAAAAACATGCCTTCAGGAAATAAAAAATTACAGGTTTGGTGACATTCTAGCCCATTGTTTTTTGTGGTTGCTAGTAACAGACCACCACAGACTTAGTGGTTAATAAAGAATAAGGGTTTATTCAGATCATGGGTTTGGAGGTCCATGGTTGAAGGGCCACATCTGATGAGGGCCTTCTTTCTGTGGAGACTCTGGTCCTGAGTCAGAGTAGGGCAACACATGACAAGAGGACAACAGCAGGTGTCCACAAGACAGTGTCAGCTCTGTTCTCTCTCCGTCTTATAAAGACACCATGATTCTACCCCAGGGGCTTCATCCCGATGACTTTTCCTATCCTAATCACCACCTAAAAGCACCACTTCTTAATACCACAGTTGGATTAAGTTTCCATACTCTTTTTTTTTTTCCCTTAATATTTTTTTAAGAATTATTTTACTTAACTTTATTTATTTATTTATTGTAATTGGACCAGAGTAAGAGAGGAAAGAGAGACAGAAAGAAACAGAGAGATACAGAGAGAGAGAGAAAGAGAGAGAGAGAGAGAGAGAGAGAGAGAGAGTGCACGCAAGCAAGCCACCAGGTCCAGAACTCAAACCACGGTTGGCCATGTTGGAGTCCAATGCCCTTAGCCACCACGCCACCTACCAACCCCCAAGTTTCTATACTCTTAGTATCATTACATGGCAGTTAAGCTTCTATGAAATCTGGGGGGACACACTCAAACCGTAGTAGATGAGAAAGCATGAGACTATACACCTGAGTGCAGGCTACAGATGGCTTTAGCACTAACTCAGTGACACCACTATTCACTGCCGTCAGCAGGTTGTGTGTCTTATTCAAAGATGAGTAATAAGCAAGGGATAAACATGGCGCCTATACATAAAAAGGGGAAAAAATAGAAAAAATATACACAAGAAAACTTAAATTCTCTGTGGGTGTGTGTAAAGATAACAAAAAGGATGACAAAAATATGACAGACACTCAAAATATGATAGAAGCTATCTCCAAAAATTGTATAGAATACGATTTAAGAAAATATTTCAGGGTCCAGCAGGTAGAGGTCAAGGCGCTAGACCCTGTAGCTGGCTGTGCGGTTCGAGTCCTGGACCTAAGTGCTTGAAAATTACACCAGGCATGTGTGTGTGCCTGCCCAAAATATTGTGAGGAACCTGGGGTAGAAGAAGTACAAATATTCAAAAAAGAGGCTATAAGACAACAGGAGATGAAAAGTGAGTTAGCTATGTTGGGGAAAGAAATGAAAGAACAACAACACAATGAAATTCATGTTACATGAAACAACAAACATCTTAACTCCAAACGGTCATAGGCTTGAAATAATTCTGCAAAGCGGAATAAAAATATAAAAATGATTGTAGTTAGGGCCTGCAGATGGTGTGGGGGTTGAGACACTGAACTCTCAAATGGCCAGCCATGGTTTGAGTTCCGATCCTGGTGACTTGCTCTCACTTTCCCTCCCTCTCTCTGATTAAATAAATAAAATTCAATAATTATTTTTAAAAGAAACAAATGGTCACAGAGGGCCAGCAGGTGGTGTGGCAGTTTAGAAACTGGATCCCACATGGCTAACTCCACAGACTGAGTCCCAGACCTACAGACTTAAGAAATACATCAGGCATGTGTATATGTGTGCCCAAAATCCCAACAGGAGATAGAGGAGAAGGGATTGTGACATGGCCAGCCCCCTGAGAGGTGATTTCTCACTTTCTCGTTCTTTCTGTCTGTCTCTCTCTGGCAAGTGCGTGTGCCCTGTGACAAAACTCTAAAACAAAACAAACAAACAAAAAAATAGTTGTAGAAATGATGATACCAAGGGGCTGGCAGTTGCCATGGTGGTTTAGGTGCTGGACTCCCACATGGCTGACTGCAGCTTGAGTCATGGACTTGGTGGCGGCCATACCAGTCACTGGGGCTGGCAGGTAGCATGGTGGTAAAGGGCGCTACAGTCCCACATGGCCAATCGCGATTTGAGTCCCAAGCCTGGTGGCTTGCTTTTTCCCTTTCCCTTTTCTTCTCTCTCTGGTCAAATTTAAGAAATAATAAGAACAAATGGAATTAAATACATAAATAATTCTCTTTTATGGAGAGGTTTTTGCTGTAGGGCATGTGCTCTCACCAGAAATACAGAGTGAGACGGAGAGACAGAAAGTGAGAAAACACCCCCCAGGGGATGGTCATGTCGCAATCCCTTCTCCTCCATTCTCTTCTCGGGATCTTGGGCACACACACACATGCCTGGCTTGAGTTTAAGCCGCTGGGTCCGGGACTCAAACCGCAGTCAACTACGTGGGAGTCCAGCAACATAGACATTATGCCAAGTGCTGGTCCCCAATCCCATAATTAATTATTTAAAAAAGAAAAGAAAATCATGCTGGGTGCATGTGTGTGCATGTCCAAAATCCCAAAAGGAGATTGGTGGAGAAAGGATAGCAGCGTGGACATCCCTTAGGGAAGCAGGGGTGATGTCTCACTTTGTCTCTGTCTCTCTCTGGTTAGTACCTGCACTCTAACAAAAAAACTGAAAAAAAAATTACTTCTTTAAAATGTGGGATGAGTTCCCATCTTTTAAAAAAAGAAAAATTTAAACCACTGGCTTAATGTAACATTCTCATCTTACAGGTGAGGAAACTGAGCCTCTAGAGTTGAACATTAGGTGTTATATGGAGGGGAGGAAAATCGGTGGAGTCTTTGAGCTATTTTTATTTTGTTGGGTTTTATTCTTTTCTTTTTTATAGAGGTTCTTGCCTCAGGGCATGTGTGCTTGCTGGAGAGAAGGAGAAACAGAGACAGAGAAAGGGAAAGTGAGAAATCATCCCCAGGGGGTGGGGTAGAGGGCCACTCTGCAATCCCTTTTCCTCTATTCTCTTCCTGGGATCTTGGGCACGCACGCCCATGCATCTGGCCTGCCTTTCAAGCCACTGGGTCTGGGACCCCAATTGCAGTTGCCTACTTTGTATCATTTAGTACTATCAATAATGTCCATGATGTCACCGTGTCTCTGTATCTTGGGATTAAGTGACTACAGCATCAAATTTGCCTAAGCATTTTGAGTCCAGTGAGAAAAATAACAGAAAACAAAGGAGGGGACCTCAATTAGGATTTAGCCAAATGATTGGTGTTTGGAGGGACCTATTTCCTCAAGGATTGCCAGAAAGCAAAAAGAGACTTTTATTGGTGGCATCTTATTTGTGGTCAGACACTGCATGATTGAAATCACAAATGTCAGTATGATATTTGTGTTCTAAGCCATGCAAAGAAGAGTAAGTATGGGGTGGCCACCTCTGGGAGGTGACATTTAAGTGGCAATTTAGTGAGGTGAAGAAATGAGATTTGAGGCTATATTTCAGTCATGTCATACTAAAGGGCTCAGAGTTCTTGTTTGTGGGTTTGTTTTATATATCTTAACGGGAGAAAGAAATACAAACATTTCCACTGTTAAAGAATGAATAGAGGGACTAGCAGGTGGCATAATGGCTATGTTACAGGACTCCCATGTAGTTGAGCACAGTTCGAGTCCTGGACCTGGCAGCTTAATACTCAACACCAGGCATGTGTGCATATGTGCCCAAGATCTCGAAAGGAGAATGGAGATGGGATTGTGGCATGGCCATACCCTCCTGAGAGTGTGGTAGTGATTTCTCACATACTGACTCTCTCTCTGGAGAGTGCACCTGTGCCCTACAGCAAAAATCTCTATTGAAAAAAAAAAGAGAGATAAAACAGAATTGTTTCCTATGTTTACAGCTTATACAGCTGATTTTATGGATTTCAAAAAATCATTCTATAATGTTTCAAATAATTATAATTTCCCCCTATGATGTTAGAAACATAAACTCTGCCCCATGATCTACCCTGAAACTATTTTTTGGTATCCCAGAATGTATTGTTATTATCTAGAATTAGACTGCCCTAAGTGGTGAGTAGACATATTTGGGTGTGTAAGGGGAAATGTCTTAGAAAAGTTCATGAAAAAAGCATATTTTGGGGCTAGCAGGTGGCATGGTGGTTAAGGTACTGGACTATCACATGGCCAACTGTTGTTCAAGTCCCAGACCTGGCGACTTGCTCTCTCTTTCTCTGTCTCTCTTGTGAGTGCATCTTCCCTATAGCAAATTAAACAATAATAATAATAATAAAGTTAAATACATATTTTTTAAAAGCCTAATATGAAAAATTAGACATAGATTTCAAAAAATTTTTGCAGGGCCGGCAGGTGATGTGGTAGTTAATGCACTGAACTTCCACATGGCTGAGTGTGGTTTGAGTTCCAGACCTGGTAGCTTGCTTTCTCACTTTCTCTTTCTCCCTCTCTCTGGTCAAATTGAACAAATAAAAATAAGAATATTAAATTTTTTAAAAAGTTAAAAAAAATTTTCTAATTTTGCACTAAAATAAATTAATTTTTCTGCAAACTTTTGGATGTCATTTTATATGGCTAGCAAGCTATTGGAATGTAGCTAGTCTTAAATTAGATGTGTTGATAAGTAAAAATACACACTGCATTGTGAAGACATAGTATTACAGAAGGCAAGCTATCTCATCAATAATTTCTATTGATTACATGTCAAAATCATGATATTTTAGGGGGCCAAGCAGGTGGTATAATGGTTAAGGTGCTGGACTCCCACATAGATGACTGTGTTTCAAGTCCCAGACCTGGAGGTTTGAAAATCACGCTGAGAGGCTGGCAGGTGGTGTGGTGGTTAAAGGCTCTAGATTCTCACATGGCTGACCTTGGTTCAGGTCCCACATATGGCAGCTTGCTTTCTCCCTTTCTCTTTCTCTCTCTCTCTCTATCTCTCTCTGGTCAAATTAAAAAAATAATAATAAATGGAAGTAAATAAATAAATAAATCTTAAAAAAAAAAAAAAAAAGAGAAGAGAAAGTCATGCTGAATGTGTGTGCATGCATGCCCAAAATTCCAAGAGGAGAATGCTTGAGAAGGGATTGCAGTGTAGTCATCCCCCACCAGGGGGGTTATTTCTCACTTTCCTCCTCTCTATCTCTCTCTGATGAGTACACACACCCTATGTTTAAATATATTAGGTTAAGAAAATAGTAAAATTAATTTTGCCTATATTTACTTGTTTTAAAAAGTAGGGTTTTTTTTTAAAAGAATTATTTTATTTAACTTTATTTATTTATTTATTTTTAACTTGACCAGAGAGTGACAGAGTGAGAGAAAGAAAGAGCGAGAAAGTGAGAAAGCAAGTTGCCAAGTCTGGAACTCATATCATGGACGGTCATGTGGGAGTCCAGCACCTTTAACCACACGCCACCTGCTGGCCCCACTGTTCACTCTTGAAGGCGAATTTACTACCAGAGTAACTGAGGTATAGTTAGAGGCCATACCTATAGAAATAGTATCAACACCATGAAGGCTGTTATTGCTACTCTGTTGCTACTACAACAACTCTAATTCTCCATTTTGGCCACTGCTACTGTTGCAACTAAAATCAAAGCTCAAAGTTCCAAGATACCAAGCCAGCCTCTCCTTTACATACTTGTATCTGAATCTCACAAACAAACTGATGTGTGTAATTGTTTTAGGGGGCCACAAAATTTGGGGGTTCCTGCCCATGATGTTTACTGATTCCAAAGAGCATGCATGGAGGTCCTGCAGAGAAGGACATGAGTTTACTTACTAGGGAAGCTGCATGGACAGTTGGGTGGAGAATGGTCCCTACCATCAGCTAATGCAGGCTCAGGTTTTAAGCTAAGAACAAAGCATACGTAACTCAAGAAAGACATACATTGTCTGGGGGGTTGTCACCAGATCAGCTTATCAATTAATAGAGTCAGCAGGTAATTTCTGGGTTTAGTGCCTCTACTCCTGTGATGTTTATGACCCCAGCCACAGGCCAGTTCTGTGAGATAAGGGAATGGTCACAGGGGCTCCCAAGGTCCAGCTGGCCAGCAGCCAGATCTCAGAGGAGTAAGGTGAAGAGGGAGGCGGGAGGAGAGCTCAATGGAATTTACTTTCAGTTATGGTCTGAACATCTCTGTCTCCTCCCACTCCCTCTAAATTCTCATGTGCAATCTAACCCCCAAGGTGAGGCCTTCAGAAGTTGATTTAGGTCATGAGGGTGGAGCTCTCATACATAGAATTAGTGCCTTATTATTCTTATTTTTTAAGAGAGATTTTTGCTACAGGGCACATGCACTTTCTGGAAAGACAGAGACAGGGAGATAGAAAGTGAGAAATCACCCCTGGGGAATGGCCAGGTCACAATCCCTTCTCCTTCATTCTCCTCTTGGGATTTTGGACACTAACGCATACACACCTGGCATGATTTTCAAGCTACTGGGTCTGGAACTTGAACCAGGTAGTTGGGCCATGTGGGATCCAGCCACCTTAACCTCCATGTTACCTGATGGCCCAAGAGTGACTATATTTCTGTCTGAGAACCTATCTGTCGACCTGAAACAAAGACTGAGTTACAGCGAGTGAAATATAGGGGACTTTTTTGATCCAGGGCTTAGTATGAATGGCTCAGATGAACAGATTCTAATTTCCCAAAAATATGCTCATCACAATGGTGACCAAGAAAGATAGTTTATATGTAACAAACAGAAAGACAAGAAGGGAGGTTATGAGTTGTTTATCAGTAGTTTACACTGCTAAAATAATACGGCAACCGACTGGATATACCTTAATCATTACATCATGAACCCAGAACACTTTGATGACAAAAGGATGCAGTCACATTGTGACATCTATTAGGTCCGTGGGAGTCATGATGCGTTTTTCTATATAAAAACGCATCATGACTTTCCCAACAACTCGAAAGAGTCTTTTGTAGCATTATAGTTTGTTACTACACACTAAAACATGCTTTGTTGGCATTTAATTTTTTAAAGAATTATTTATTTAATTTTAGGCAAAACCCTTAACGGGTATGGGGCATATCCAAAGTCTAAGGTTTATGTTTATTCATTATAATTGAAATGGACCTTGAATTCTGCAGACTGTGCTGAACTGCTTTTCTTTCAAATAATTACAATTTGTTTATTTAGATTTTTGCCATAGGGCATGTGTGCTACCCAGAGAGAGGCAGAAAGAGGGAAAGTAAGAAATTACTCCCCTTCTCGAGGGTGATGGCCATGCTGCAATCCCTTCTCCTCTCTTCTCAGGATTTTGGGCATGTACACACATATGCCCAGTGTGATTTTCAAGCCATTGGGTTTGAGACTTGAACCATTGTAGGTCATATGAGAATCCAGTGCCTTAGCTACCATGCCATCTGCTGGCCCCTATGATTTTATTTTTTTAAATAATTATTTATTTATATTTGTTATTATTAAATTTTATTATTTTAATTTGACCAGAGGGAGAGAGAGAGAGAGAGAGAGAGAGAAAGGAAAAGTGAGAAAGCAAGCTGCCAGGTCTGGGACTCGAACCATGTGCGAGTTCCCTTAACCACCATGCCACCCGCTGGCTCCCCCTACAATTTAATTTTAAATAATCATCACAGATCCGCCAATCACTTGGTCCTGGCCACCCCTGCTCTAGTACCAGAAGCACTACGCTATGCTAATTCCTAGCAGGGTGCCAGGATGCTTGGACCTCCAGCGAGTCATTTACCTCCTCCAAGCCTTGGTTTTCTCACTTGTATAACAGAAGTGATAGCATTAGTGTGAAAGGTTATATACATCATGCTTTAGGAACATTTTTAGTAAGTGTTTTAGAGCTATGCAAAGTAATAGGTTTTAACTTCAATATATGTACTTCTGAGATTATAGGAATAAACTCAGTTGCTACTGTGCTTTCACCCAACAATCAACAGAGGACTGTGACCAAATGTGTGGGCGAATTCTCCACTCTCCAATCAATTTTGACAGCATTTGATTAAGTATTTTTAAAAATATTTATTTAATTTTATTTATCACTACTATTAATTTGCTGCAGGGCACATGTACTCACCAGAGAGAGAGAGAGAGAGAGAGACAGAGAGAGAAGTTGAGAAAGCAAGCTGCCAGATCCAGGACTAAACCAAGATTGGCCCTGTGGGAGTTCAATGCCTTAATCACCACACCACCCACTAGCCTCCAATTCAAGCTGTTTCTGGTACTATTTACCTGGAGATTGCATCAGATCCCACAGGGAAGCTCAGTCCCCACTTCAGATGCAAGTCTCAAGTCTGGGCCTGAGACCAACTAGCTACAAATTGGGGTTCCTACAGCTTCCTCCTTGGAGTCAATGAATTTGCTAGAGTGACTTACAGGACACAGAGAAACTCTTTCTTATCTACTGGCTTATTATAAAGGCTAATCGACCAGCAGGTGGCATGGTGGTTAAGGTGCTGGACACTCCCACATGGCCAACCACAGTTTGATTCCCAAACCTGGCGGCTTGCTTTCTCACTTTCCCTCTCACTCTCTCTGTGTCTTTCTCTGGTCAAATTAAAATAAATAAGTGAATGAATAAATAAAATTAAATAAACAATTTTTTAAAAATAAAAATAAAGGATAAAAATGATTAGCCAAATGAATAGATACGCAGGGCGAGGTCTGAGAAGATCCCCCACATGGGGAGCTTCCACCCCTGAGGTGTTGGGTGCACTATTCCCTCGTGTGTCCTCGCCTGCCTTCTCAGAAGGCTCCCTGTGTTCTGCTGTCTGGAAATTCTCTGAATCCAGTCGCCCCAGTACTTCATGTGGGCCCGAGTGGGTAAATCATGGGCGGTTGCTTTCAACTCTTCTGCTCACTCCAGAGGCTAGAGTGGGTGGAGCTGAAAGTTCCAATCCTCTGGGCACAGGATTGGGCCCCTGGCAGCTAGTGGGGAGTGGGGAGAGGATCTGTGGCTCTCCAGGCTTTCTAAAAATTGCCTCATTAAGTCAGGTGTGGTTGAAAAGTTTTTGTTATCATTAACAAAAGACTGTCTTTTATATACCTTTATTGCTCTGAAACTGTTCTGAAGCTGCTTCAGGAACCAAAAACAAAAAGCCAAACACTTTAACAAAGGATATTGTTATTTTTCTAGTCATTTCGGAAATGACAAGTCTTCCAGGAGCTGTCAGCTAGGAACCTGAAAAACCCCCAACATATTATAATACCACACGACTGTGTTTCAGAATGCAGAACCTTAAGATGCTGTCATAACCTTGGCTTTGGTCAGACCCCAGAAACTAAGCCTTAGATGAGGAGCTGCGTGACAGTGATTTACAGGAAGTGTTCCCAGGAAAAACCAGCAGAAGAGGGAGGCGTGGCCCTGGGAAGGGAAAGTCGAACAAGGACACCACAGTATGCATCATCCTACCAAAGGTAACGTCATCCTGCAGGGGAGCGCAGAACATATTGTGGCTCGTACCTCGGAGTGGCTCTAATGAGAGGGAAGAAAGAGGGAGTGTTTACAACCCCATACCTATCTGCCATTGCTTAAGAACTGCCTCTGAGAATGGGAGTGCATCCATTCTAGATTCTTCTACTGCTCTTCTGCAGCCTGACAAATCCCTCCCAAATAGCCCAGGGTACTCACTGACAAAGAGCTGCAGATGCTGTTGGATGTGATGGGCCCAGAACCAGTGAGGGCCTAGCTTGGTGGTACAGGTAGAAATGCTCTGGTGTCTGAGGTGGGTGTCCCATGGGGGGCCAGGGTTAAGTCCCCAGCTGAACCCTAAACAGGGTAGACATGATGACTTGTGCCTGGGGTCCTGGCTGACTGGGAGGTTAGGGCACAAGAATCATGGCATGGCAAGGCCCTGTCAAAAATATCTATTTCAGGGCCAGCAGGTGGTGTGGTGGTAAAGGCCAACTGGTTCAAGTCCTAGACCTGATGGTTTGAAAGTCAAGCCAGGCACATGTGCATGTGTGTCCAAAATCCTAAGAGGAGGATAGAGAAAGGACTGTAGTGTGACCATCCTCCCAGGGAGTGGGGGTGTGATTTCTCACTTTCCCTCTCTCTGTATCTCTTTGTCTCTCTCTTCTCTGGTGAACACACTCACACAATAATAAAAATGAAAACAGGGACTAGCAGTTAGCATAATGGCTATGTCACTGGACTCCCACGTAGTCGACCATGGTTCGAATCCCAGACCCGGTGGCTTATACTCATGCCAGGCACATGTGTATGCGTGCCCAAGATCCCAAGAAGAGAATGGAGGAAAAGGGATTGCGGTGTGGCCATCCCCCCGGGGTGTGATTTCTTGCTTTCTGTCTCTCTGTCTCTCTCTGTCTCTTTGGCGAGCACATGCCCCCTATAGCAAAAAAAAACCCTGTAGCAAAAAAAAAAAAAAAAAATCTCCCCCCAAAACCCCCCCAAAAACAAAAACAATGAAAACAAACAAAACACCAAAACCTATCTCTTCCCTTTTCTTTATCTCTTTCTTGCCTTCTCTCATTAAAAGAAAAAGAAAGAAAAAAAAAAAAGAATGAGCTTTCTGAAAAGAAAAAAATAGATTTTCGTAGGGAAAAAAAGGAAAAGCAATTAGTGTGCACGAAAATGGTAAAGGGATTAAGGGGAGAGGGAACGTGAACCGAGCACACGCCAAGTTCCTGTCTCAGTCACAGCCTGTGATATCTGGCAGTCGAGTTCCCCCTTACCAGTTAAGATTGGATTTGAGTACACTGCTACCTTGTATTTATACAACATTTCTCTTTTCTCTTTGAAGTGCTTCTCTATATAACTCATGCATAAGTATAGCTGAGAACAGGCTTGGTTGGATCACGTGCGAACCATAAAAAAGCAAATTTTCAAGGCCAATAGGTTAAATAAAGGAAAGAGGTTCACTGGTTTTACAACCACGAGTGGTTTCTATTTTTCAATAAGTCAAACTCCTTAGAAGACATGGCTGAATGGGCAAAGAACCCTCTCGGGGAAATTCATGCTTTTACAGTTTGATTTCTTTAGGGTAAAGGGGAAAATGCAAGCCATGGTTCAAAACTATCTATTTCATTATAACCCTGAAAAAAAAAAAAGGTACAGTATTTTTGTGATGGTGAGGATATGTCATAGAACATGCTCTAAAAGTATTACTTTCGAATTTAAAGAGTAGCTTTTCACAAGCAGTTCTATCTAGCTGGAAACAAATAGGTTTCTTAGCAATGTGAGAGCCAAAATATACTCCCCCAAAATAGACTTCTTTGGCATATTTTGAGATAACCATTCCAAGGATCTGCAGATACAATTAAGCTGTTTTTTTTTTTTTTTTAAGCTAACCTTTTGTAAAAGAAATTTACAGCTATTTGCATCAGTAAAGTCAGCCCATGCTAGCAGGCTTCCCTGATGTCACCCCTTCACCTTTCTTGCAATGGGATAAAGGACAGTAGAGGTGTTATACCTGGCCAAGAAAGTCACATTTCTTTGCAGTTCCACCCCCTCACACTTTCTTAGTTTAACTGTACTCAATGGTGTAAAACCTTCAGTCATTTTGAGTTTATGGGGTTCCCATAGGCACATTAACATTGAGATAAACCTGTATGCCGCTCCTCTGATAAATCTGTCTCTTGTCAGTGATTACCAGTAAACCTGAGAGGGTGGATTCCTTCCCCTACTGCAGGGTTGGCATGGTGTGTCCTCTGGCTTGTCCTGGTGTGAATGGGACAAGCCCTTCTCTTTTCTCTCTCTGGCTGTGGAAGCTTCAGGGCTCAGGGGAATGAGCACTGGTTTTGGACAGACACAATTCAGCCATATGACCTAGGCCAAGGGTCGGCAGACCACAACAGGTAGACCAACTTTGCCTGCCTTCTGCTGCTGCGTAGCTTATGAGCTAAGATTAGACTTTACATGTTCAGGGACCAGCAGGAGGCATGGAGGTTGGGGCAGCTGGATCCTGCATGGCCAGCTGAGTGGTTGAGTTCTGGACCCAGTAGTTTAAAACACACACCAGGCCCAAAATCCCAAGAGGAGCAAGGATTAGGGATTATGGCATGGCCACCACCTCTGGTTTCTCACTTTCCCTTTCTCTCTCTGGAAAGCATGCATTAACAAAAAACAACAACAAAAAACTAAAAAACAAAAGTGGATATATATATATATATATTCACTTTTGTTATGTACATATAAAAATATAAATTATATATATAATACACACACACACAGACATATACATATTATAATAGTTGAAAAGGAATCAAAAGAAGAACTCCAACCTGTGTCCTGTGAAAATTCTAAGAAATTCAAGTGTTGGTGTTTATATATCAGGTTTTATTGAAGCAGAGCCACACCCATTCATTTCCGTTTTGTCTATGGCTTCTTTTGTACCATAACGGCCATCGCACAGTTGTGAGAGAAACCTAAGGCTCACCTCTCAAAGCCCACGATACTGGGAACCAGCAGTTAGCGTAATGGCTATGTCGCTGGATTCCCATGTAGTCGACCGCGGTTCGCGTCCCGGACCCGGTGGCTTAAAACTCACACCGGGTGCGTGTGCATGCGTGCCCAAGATCCTGAGAGGAGAATGGCGGAGAAGGGATTGCGGTGTGACCATCCCCCCTGGGGGGTGATTTCTCGCTTTCTGTCTCTATGTCTCTCTCTGTCTGTCTGGCGAGCACACGCGCCCTACAGTGAAAATCTCTCAAAAAAAAAAAAAAAAAAAAAAAAAAAGCCCACGATACTTACTATTTAGCTCTTTACGAGAACAGTGTGCTGGCTCCTGACCCTGGGCACTCACTGACATTCCTCATCTGCACAATGGACGACAGTGGTACCTGCCTCCCGGACGAACAGCCTCCTGAGGCAGCATCATCAATGGCAAGAGCACAGACGTTGAAGCCCGACGATCAAGACTCCTGTGACACTAACTGGGCAATTTCAGGCATATCCTTTAATCTTTCCAGTGCCTCAGTTCCTGCTTCCATAAGATGGAGATAAGAGCCTCACCTCACAGTCTTGAGCTTATTCCACGTGACTCGCTTGAAATAGTACCTGCCAGGTAGGAGGTGTTATGTTAGTCTTAGTTACTGCGATTCCCATTGCTTTGCAGTGAGGAGAAACACTAGTGTTTATTAAAAAGAAAAAGGAGGGACCAGCAGATGGCATGATGGTTATGTCACTGGACTTCCACGCAGTCAATTGCGGTTTGAATCCCAGACCCAGTGGCTCGAAACTCGCGCCAGGCACATGTGCATGCATGTCCAAGAACCCGAGAAAAGAATGAAGAAGAAGAGACTGTGGCATAGCCATCCCCTCTGGGGGTAATGATCACCTCTGGGTTGGTTGTGAGGACTACATGAGTTGGAGTATATGGAAAAGATTTGGAAAGCTCCTGGCACAGAGTGAGTAATGTTACCTTCTGTTACATAGTTCTAAAATCCATGAAGATAAATACATAAATAGGAAAGAAAGCCTCCCCAGTAACCACCTGAAAATCACTGCTCATACCACAGTTTGGGAGACACTGACCTAAGGGGAAGATGCTATACTGACAGAAGCAGCAGATTTTGGAGGGGAAAAGGAATGGCAACAGTGTTCATAGACATTAAGCATGTCTTTGTCCTTTCAATGCCAGGATCTACCCCCAAATCTCTGAGGATGGTGGAAACCCTAACCCAAGAGCATTGGTTTCTTGCCTCCAGACCTTGGTCATATAGTGTAGTCAACTTGTCCCATTATGACCCACTGGCCCCTGGTCATGTCTCTTTTTTCCTAATAACTTCACCCCTGTTGCCAAAGCCACTTCTTCCATTTCCTGGCTATGGGCTATTGAGCTGCTTTGAGCTCAACTTTGGAGAAGCTTCCCTGGCTCAGTTCTGCTCAGACATAATACTAGCCCCAGGCCCAGCTTGCTGGCCAGAGGAAGTGGACCTCTGCCATTTGACTACCAGACATCTGAAGATTCTCCTTTGGGATTCAAGATAAGAACAAAGCAAAGCCCTAGAGCTAAGAGAGTGGGTGCATATTCTCTGCTGCTCCCTGGCAGTGAGAGCAAGGCTTGAGGCACATCAGGTGCTGAATCTCCTGGATGAGCCACAGGCACAGAATCTGACAGAGATGGTTTGCTGTAACACTAGGAGCCCAGGGCCATGGAGGGAGCCCCCATGACATTGATTTCAGAGGTAAAGACAATGGCGTTGGTGAGTACCCCATGTAGACCATTCTTGTAGCTCAACTGGGGTTTGAATGCCTTTTCCTGGATCCTGCCTGAGCTGTCGCTGCCTTTTTTGATCATTGGAGTCATTGGATATGCTTACAATAACTTCTTTGAATGAACTAACCAGAGCTGTTCCCACTGTGTATATAACCAAGAACCCTGACTAGTACACCAAGTGTGGGGAACTGGACCATAATAGATGATCTGCTCCATTTATACACCATCATGGTTTGATGGGTCTCCCATCACTGAACCAGCATTTATACTGGGAGGTTTCCCAAGGAGCACAGACAATGCCCGACCTTTCCACTCTAGAGGTTTCAGGATCATTACATTGCCACATTAATAATATTCTGCTATTTTTTATGCTTTTCTTGCACTCCTCATTCCTTTCTGATCATGCAGTATTAATCTGATTTATAATATTTAAAAATAATGGAAACTTGGGAGCAGCAAAGAAGGGAAAAAAATGGCAAGAGGAGAAAAAACTCTCATCAAAATATAAGTAAAACTTCTTCAGATGAAACCAACTGACATAACTGGGAAACAAGTCTGCTCCATTCATTAAATTTTCAGTGATTTGGAAGCATAGTGTCATCTAGTCCACGGATGGTTTTTAATTTTTTTTTTTTTTTTTATGAGCAAGTATAAGAGGAGGAAAGAGAAAATGAGGGAGAGGGAGAGAGGGCAGAAGAGAGAGAGTTTTATCTGTTTAACTTTTTCTTTTTTTAGAGAGGATTTTGCTATAGGACGCGTGTGCTGGCCAGAAAGACACAGAGAGACAAGGAGAGAAAAAGCAAGAAATCACCCCCCCGGGGGGGATGGCCATGCCGCAATCCCTTCTCCTCCATTCTCCTCTTGGGATCTTGGGCACGCATGCACACGCGCCTGGCGCGAATTAAGCCCCTGGGTCTGGGACTGGAACTCCCATGTAGGATAGGGTTGGGGCAGCCTGTACTACCTTATCTGTCCTCAGGGGTGCAGGACGTATGGTGTGTCTCCAGAAGAAACTATAAACGTGGGAAAATGGAGCAAACCAAGGAAATAAAGAGCTTGGATCTATGTAGTCACGGAACATGTGAAATCAGCTTTAAATGTGCATCGCAGAACTCCAGGTACACTTTTGTTGGATTTATAGGCATTATTTCTCTTTCAAAAAAAGAAAAAAATGAAGAGTCAGCAGGTCTGCTCTGCTTTCCTCTGTTTGGCTTGTCTCGGACCCCTTTTATAAGCTCTGCCAGTTTCCAGGATGGCTAACACAGGAACGAAGTACAATCTGGGACTGGCATTGCTTTTTTTTTTTTTTTTTTTTTTTTTAAAGAGAGATTTTTGCTATACGGCATGTGCACCCACTGGAGAGAGAGGGAAAAAATTAAAAGTTTTTTTTTTTAAAAGAGAGATTTTTGCTATACGGCATGTGCGCCCACTGGAGAGAGAGGGAAAAAATTAAAAGTCAACCCCCAGGGAGGATGGCCATGCTGCAATCCCTTCTCCTTTCAGGATTTTGGGCATACATGCATATGTGCCTGGCATGAGTTTCAAATTTGGAACCCAAACCACTCACTGTTAGCCATGTGGGAGTCTAACACCTTAACCACTATACCACATGCTGGCCCCCTTAGCATTGTTTTTATAGTCTGCTGCCTTACCAGACTCCACAGATGTGTAGACTTTCCCAGGTTTCTGCTGTGAAAAGAGAGAAAGAACCACAAGCCACACCCCACTGTTACCCCAGCATGTTCTAACTTTGGGAAAAGACTTATATGTTTAAGTGATAAACAGTGTGTCATGGGACAGATACGTGCCAACATTTGCTCTCCCCAATTTGACCAAGTTTGAAAGAAGTAAAATATAATTTGGGTGCATATTTGCCTTCCCTTTTACAGGGGAGTAATATTGGGCCATTGGAAAAGTCACGATGCATTTCTGTGTAGAAAAACACAGCATGACTTCTGATGACCCAATAGATGATGGGTTACTCAGCAATCCTGTAAGCCTCATAGATGGCAGAAAATTATTAGAAGGACCCTGTCAGATCACCCAATTCTACCCCATTTGAATCCCTTTATGACTTCCCCCCCCCCACACACACACACACCTAACAGGCTACCTGTGCCAACTCCCTATAAGGACAGCTCATCATCTTCAGAGGCACTTTACTCCCTCTTTACCAGGTATCAGTGTTGGGAAGTCCGTATTCAGATAGCATCCCAGTCCATCTTCCATTGGTACTTCTATCTCATAAGACCCTATAGGAAATGGAATTTTCACTCCCCCTATTACTCAGATCTAAGGTCTGAGAGCAGTTCTTTACTTTTGTAGCCTCTTATGCTCCCTCTCCAATCCATCCACAAACATGGTCAGAAGTACCCTTACAGATTGAACCAAGCTCCATCACTTTTCATCTCCGCATCTTACCACCTAATATGAGCCTTATGATTCTCTAGCTTAGATTACTGCAAGACTTTCCTAACTGGAGTCCATGGTCTCATATTTCCCTTCCTCTACCTGCTGTCTATAGAACACCTAGAGGGAATGCTTTTTAAAACTACATCCACAGGGCCAGCAGGTGGCATAGTGATTGAGGCGTTGGACTCCCACATGGCTAACTGTGATCTGAATCTTGGACCTAGCAGCTTGAAAATCATGCAGGACATATGTGTTTGCATGCCCAAGATCCAGGAAGGAGAATGGAGGAGAAGGGATTGTGGCATGGCCACCCCCTCTGGAGGGTGATTTCTCACTTTCCCTCTCAATGTCTCTGTTTTTGTCTCCCTGGTGAGCACACAAACCCCAAGGCAAAAACCTCTTATAAAACAAACAGGGACCAACAGATGGCATAATGGTTATGTCGCTGGCTTCCCACATAGTGCATGGCGATTCGAGTGCGGGACTGGGTGGATTAAACTCATGCCAGTGATGTATGCGTGTGTGCCCAAGATCCCAAGAGGAGAATGGAGGAGAAGGGATTGCAGCATGGCCATCTTCCCTGGGGGGTAGATTTCTTGCTTTCTGTCTCCCCCTGTCTTTCCAGTGAGCACACACGCCCTATAGCAAAAATCCCTCTTAAAAACAAACAAAAACATAAATTTATTATGAAGAAACAAGAAGAACTTGGGAACTAAAATGGTAGGGTCATCTCTTCAGAGCACTACTGTTGGGGTGTTACCGACTTCCTTGTTTTATGTCCTTGTGATGCTCCATTCATAACTGGAAGTCTTACAAAAGTTAATGCCATGGGTTTGTTTGGTTCACATTTCCACCATCTGGCCTGGAGCTTAGCTGATGTTCAACAAAGATTTAATTGAATTGTGGAGAAATGGCTATCCAAGGGAAAGAAGATGAAGTGAATACTGGACAGGCCAAAGGGCAGATGCCCACTGTACTTTCTATCTTCAAGTCTTCACTTGTGAGTATGGGACAATAATGGTGGCTGCCTCAATGATTGTCTTGAAGCTTGAGCAGAATGTGTCTAGAGAGTTTAGGGTAGTGCCTGCACTTAGTAAACAGTAGGCCCACAACAAGTAGGGGCCTCAGAATGGAATTCACTTCTCTAGGTGTGGCAGACTGGGATGCATCTGCCTTACTTCAGACCCTAGTCACAGAGCCTAAGGGGAAACGCACATCTCACCAGCCCATGGCTCTAACGGAACTTTCAGCCAACGAAGGCTCCTGACTTGTTTCCCTGAGTTCGTGTACAGGCTTTTGAACATCCCGCCTCATACTAACACAGTTGATTGGTCCTTACACTTACCCTCCGACACGTCATTTGGTAGGTGTGACCCACGGTTGTGCTCTACAGTATGAAATCGCGATTCTGCCTTCTAACACAAACTTTTAGTTCATGCCACCATACATTTCTGATGAGGTTTACAAGAGAAAGTGCAAGCGAAGTCCTTCGTAACTGTGAAGCACAACACAGATGAAAGGTGTGATGTAGCAGTATCCAAGTGGAGGTAGATGGATATACTTAGCACCATGTTTTCTGGCACTTGCCAAATTTTTTTTTTTCTACCTTTAGTTCATCAGGTGAGATATGCTATGCACCTTCCCAAAGTGGGCACATCTGAGTGCTTTATAAGTACAAATATGCAGGGTTTTCCCATTAGCATCAGTCTTCCTGATAGTTTCAAGGAATGGAGGTTTTAAAAGGCAGCAATCTATTAAATAGTTCTTAAGCCACATGGGCATATGTTCTCCATCTTGTTTGACCTTGGCTGGCTTCAAAAGCAACAACCGGTACTATTTCAGAGCAAATGCAATTTGCATTATCTGATGGTCAACAATGCAATATCTTTACATAGTCATGGTCATGGAGATAGCTACAATAAAGACTTTATATGAACTGCCCTGGTTAAAAATTTATGGTAATGTTATTCACATAACTTGGGCTTTTTTAGCGGAAACCCTGCAGAATACTGAGATTCCATGAAGAACATATTGATGATATATGCCTGTTCAGTGCATCTCTCTCATCATTTTACAAATTTACTTGGGTGCCAAACAAAACTCCTTAGCACTATTTGTTCTTTGGACTGGAATTAGATTTATATCAATACATTAAAGCAAAATAAATTTGTCTTTATTTCTTAAAAAGAATTATTTATTTAATTTAATTTATTTTGCATTAAACTTTTTATTTTTTATTTCAATTTTATTTTATTTATTATTATTATTTATTTCTTATAGGGCACATGTGCTCACCAGAGAGAGAGAGAAAGAGAGAGAGAGAAAGAGAGAGAGAGAAAGTAAGCT
>NW_006159660.1:2311266-2347085 GCF_000334495.1 Tupaia belangeri chinensis | reverse complement strand
AGAGAGAGAGAGAGATAAAGTAGGCTGCCAGGTCCAGGAGTTGAAGTGCAGTTGGCCCCGTAGGAGTCTAGCACCTTAACAACCACACCACCTGCTGGCCCCATCATTATTATTTTCCAGTTTGATCAGAGAGAGACAGAGAGAGAGAGAGAGAGAGAGAGAGAGAGGAAGAAGACGCGTGCAAGCTGCCAGGTCTGGGACTCAACCACAATCAACTATGTGGGAATTCAGTACCTTAACCATACCACCTGCTGGTCCCGACACAAAACAGATATGTCTTACCATGACAAAATATTATACACCCATTTTTTTTTGAGAGTTTTTTTGCTATAGGGTGCTTGAACTCGCCAGAGACACAAAGAGAGAGAGACAGAAAGCCAGAAATCACTCCTCCAGGAGTATGGCCATGCTGTAATCTCTTCTCCTCCATCCTCCTTTCAGGATTTTGAGCATGAACACACATGCACTCAGCATGAGTTCTAAGCTGCCCTGTCCAGGACTCAAACTGAGGTTGACTATGTAAGAGTCCAGCAACATTATGCCATCTGCTGGTCCTAGTTTCAAGGTAATTTTTATCAATAGAGTCTGCCTTTGCTAAATGTAAATAAAATGGACATTTAGATATCACACAAATTCATAAAGTAAAAATTTTGTTTCCCTTAAATTGCTAAAGCATTAAGAAAATAAAAAATAATATTCACAGAAGAGTAAGTACACATTATTTTTGAAAATATTAAATAATTTGAGATATGCTTCTAAACAGAATTATTTGTTCCTTCCTTAGATTGCTAATTAAATAATAACTATAATTAGAAATATTTTCTCCTTTAAGAGACATAAATGATTTACCCCAAATATGTCATAAAAACAAACTAATTAAAGAGTAGATTTTAATGCAAGGCAAATATTACCTGGACAATTAGTGTTTCTGAAGTGTTTTAACCTTTAATTAGCTCCATAACAGAGTCCTACAAAGTTCATTCTACTATAATTAAGTTTATTAAAGATGAAACTTCAGCGCAAAGAGAAAAGCTTCCAAGAAGCAGAAGCAGTCATATTTCCCTTGAAATATATTTTCATACATGCACACACACACACACACACGTGCGCGCGCCCAGCATGAGTTTAAGCCACCGGGTCTGGGACTCGAACCGCGGTCGACTAACATGGGAGTCTAGTGACATAGCCATTACGCTATGCCCAATGTGTTGTCTGGCACTGACAATATCTATTTCACATGCCACCATAAATGTTCATATCTTTCCCATTCGTCTTTCATATTGACATTTATTATGTTTGTATAGTTAAGGAAAATAAGTACCTTTCTTGTTCTGTTTAATAAAGAACATTTTTAGGAGGTATGAAGTTGATTGGATTATGCTTTTTTGGTTTTTCAAATCTAAGCATTTTTGAAGAATGCAATGAAGGCTTTGAGAAGCAATGAAAGGCCAGTGTATCCTCAGCCAGTCCTTGCTCCTCAAAGGAAAATGGTTATGGCCATAATTGAGCCCTAATGGGACGAGGCAGATGAACAGCTAAACTTAAGAGGGCATGCTTAGGGCAAAAGCTGGCCATTAGCAGACACTTTTCTCCTCTTTTTGAGCATGCCCCATTCCTAAGTTCTGATCAAGCTGAATTTCTGCTGTTCTTAAATGTCCCTGGGCCCTTTGAGGGCCTCTGGTTTCAATCCTCTATGAGATAAGAAATATTTGGTTGTGACAGGAGGAGTTTTCAGGATGGAGCTTGTATGCTATAGCTCAGGAGCAGAGGGGGCTGTGAGGTTTGCTGAACTGTGGCAGAGTATTCTAAACAATGGCCTTTTAAAGTGCGATTTCCTCCTGCAGAGATGATTTCACTTAGCTCTGTTCCTCAGGCAAAGGAGCTTTTATGTTCTGAATGCTAATTGACAAATGTGAACCTGACAATGTTATTTTTCTCTCACTATTTATTATTTGTACTTGGAGGAATTCTGACCTCTCCAGGCGTGCTCATGATGTTGGGGTCAGATTCTTTATTTGGCCAGTGTTTTTATTTTTCCTTCATCCTATTTTTAAACATCCTGGGGCCAGATTCCACTAGTTCATCTTTCTTTTCTGACTTCACAAGGCAGATGATTATTCTGGTATGCTGGCCTCCTCTCCCTTCATTTCAATTTTTATGGGTAAGAGGTGATTAAAATCTGCATACATTTTCCTAGAAGACAAGATTCAAGTGAGCCTAGAGAGTGACATAAATGTGAAATGATATAATTCATTAAAATAGAAAGTGTTTCTGGGAACCAGCAGTTAGCGTAATGGCTATGTTGCTGGACTCCCACGTAGTCAACCACGGTTCGCGTCCCGGACCCGGGGGCTTAAAACTCACGCCGGGCGCGTGTGCGTGCGTGCCCAAGATCCCAAGAGGAGAATGGAGGAGAAGGGATTGCGGCGTGACCATCCCCCCTGGGGGGTGATTTCTCGCTTTCTGTCTCTCTGTCTTTCTCTGTCTGTCTGGCGAGCGCATGCGCCCTGTAGCAAAAACCTCTCCAAAAAAAAAAAAAATAGAATGTGTTTCAATAACATGACATCATGACTTGATATTTAGAAAGTAAATATAGACTACAGGGCCGGCAGGTGGTGTGGTGATTAAGGGCGCTGGACTCCCACATGGCCAACTATGGTTCGAGGCCCAGACCTTGCTTTCTCACTTTCTCTCTCTTAACCTGTCCCTCTCTGGTCAAATGAAAAGAAATAAACAAGTAAAGTCAAGTAAAACAATTCTTTAAAAAAAGAAAGTAAATATAGGCTACAATATAATGACAGGTTATGAATGAGGTGGAGGAAAATACAGGCTCAAGGCTTTCATAGTGAGACTCTGCAGTCTCTGATAGTGGGAGGAGGCAGAGGATCAGAATGTACTTAAGCTCAGCATTATTTATGGACTTGGTGCTGATCATACTGTCTTGTGAGTGTTCCCTAGGTCAGAGATGGCTCTTATCTTAGTGCCTGTTTTGTATCATCCCCTTAGTTCACTCTTCCGTGCTGTGGAATGTCACATGTGTTGTAACAAATGACCTTTAATGCATGGAGGCAGTGTGAAGTGTGTATCATAGCACGTCTTACTTTCTATCAGTATGAGAAAATGATTTGCTTTACGTTTTGTTGTATGAGTTGAGTTTACTTTGTTCACTGCTTGTTTGCTTGAATTGCACAGCTTACTGACATTGGAAACATATTGTATGCTCGGGAACCAGCAGTTAGCGTAATGGCTATGTCGCTGGACTCCCACGTAGTCGACCGCAGTTCGTCGCGGAGCCGATGGCTTAAAACTCACACCGGGCGGGTGTGCGTGCATGCCCAAGATCCTGAGAGGAGAATGGAGGAGAAGGGATTGCGGCGTGACCATCCCCCCCGGGGGGTGATTTCTCACTTTCTATCTCTATGTCTCTCTCTGTCTGTCTGGCGAGCGCACGTGCCCTATAGTGAAAAACCTCTCCAAAAAAAAAAAAAAAAAAAAGCAACATATTGTATGCTAAATTCTATCCCCATCTTTTAGCTAACCGGAAGGAGCAGGGAATTCAAATGCCTTTAGGAAGGACCAGATGAGCGGGGAAGATTCATTAAGAAAACCAATAGGTGAAGAGGGAGAATACTTAAAGCAGAAACTTCCCAATAATTTTATGTAAGATTTACCAGGAATTTGTTAAAACACCATGTACGTGCCTGTGTGCACACCCAAACACACCCTATGCCACAACTGTGGAGAATCAGGTTCTGTAGGTCCTAGGCAAGGCTTTCTGTACTTTTTAAAAATATTTTTTTAGAATTTAAATTCATTTATTTACATTCATTTACTGTACATCATTACAGCATACAAAATGAGATTTTCCATCCAGAATACACTGGATGTACTTTTATTTTTTTTTCTTTAGGAGAGATTTTTTTTGCCATAGGGCATGTGCACTTACTGGAGAGACAGGGAGACAGAAGCAAGAAATCATGCCCCGGGGAGGGATGGCCACGCTGCAATCCCTTCTCCTCCATTCTCCTCTCGGGATCTTGGGCACACACACGCGCCCGGTGTGAGTTTAAGCCAACAGGTCCAGGACTCAAACTGCGGTCGACTACATGGGAGTCCAGTGACGTAACCACAATACCATCTGCTGGTCCCCTCTGTAATTTTACAAGTCCTCAGGTAGCTCAGGGACTGGCAGTCCATTGACCATCCTTTCAGAAGTACTTACTTAGATGGTGCTACCTGGTTTAGGAAAGAAAATCGGAGCCCAGTTGCAAGAGTTTGGCTGCATTAATTATTGGTCAAATTTCTTAACTTTCTTGAGTTTTATTTTGCTTGTCTATAATAATGGCACTCTCTGAAGGGTGTGTTGATATAATTAAAACACTTAGCACATTACTGGATAATTAAGAGGAGCACAATACATTATAATAATTACGATTATTACTACTATGAATATAAAAAAAAAGTCATGCTCACAGAGGTACTACCTTGACTTGTGTATTAGAGGGACACTAGGGCCAAGCCAGAGAGGGACTTCTGGTAACTAGCAGATAGACCACTACTGTTGGCCAGTCCCTGCCTCTGTACTTACAGCTTTCTTAGTTTTCTTCTCTGCCACATTTTGTACTTTCTTACTTAAAGATGTATGTCATGGGAACTTATTTGATTACCATAAATTACATTTCCTTGTAGATATGCTAGTAAAAATATGGAGTGAAATACTTCTCGTTTTCTTTTTATTTTCTAAAAAAGAATTATTTATTTAATTTTATTTATTCATTCATTTATTTTAATTTGACCAGAGAGAGAGAGAGAGAGAGAGAGAAAGTCCAGACACAGGACTTGAAATATGGTTGGCCATGTGGGAGTGCTGAGCACCTTAACCACGATTAGTGAGATCAACATAGAAGACAGCACCCCAAATAAGGATTTGACACTGTCATCCACCCCCAGCCTCAGCTAGCCTCAGATCATAGGTATGCACGTGCCTGGCATACTCAGGGAAGTCTCCAGATTTAGACTGGAAACCTTCCCATGTGGGTCAGCTTTGCAGAATGTTGTGTCTTAACCACTCCTCCATTTTCTGGACTCAGTTCTATTTTTCTTCATTTCCCAATGCATATGTAAAGCAGTACCCCTGGGGCTGCTCTACTCTTTTAGAGAGGTACTTGAAGACAGTGACCATGGTGAATGGCAAGTGCTAGGACAGAGTGTTCTGAAACCTACTGTTTTACAGTGATGGGAGTACACAGGACATGCACAGCTCCATTTTTCCAAAGCAGGATTCTGTGCTCTCCTATACCAGTTATAAAGAGGATATTGTAAGTCAGAGGGCGGATGGTGGTGGTAGAGGCAAGGCTGGCCCCCTGGTTGTGTGACCTGTGAGGTTGTATGGGGCTCTTGTGTTTAGGAGGACCCTACTTGTTTTCATACATTCCTATCACCACCTTGAAATTTCAATAACTTGAATAAAGGGGCCCCACATTTTCATTTTGCTCTGGATCACACACTTTTCTTTAGGCATATAAGCAAGAATGGGCATTATGAGAGATATTGTAGACCATAGTTAGAGAACCCATTAGAAAATTTAAACATAGATAGGCTCTAACTTATACTCTAAAGATACCTTTTTTATTTATTTCTGCTAGGAAAGAATAGATCATAGGTAAATGAAAAGAAAGGTGGAAGCAAAAAAAGACTAACAAGAACGAATTGGTACAAGTTGTGGAAATAGAATACTCCAGGCTCTGAAGGAACAGAGTTAAGATACATTTTTGGAGGCAGAACCAACAAGACTAAAGCTGAACAATAGAAAAGTGTGGATGTGGCAAACTTCTTCATATGCAAGGTGGCTTTTTGTCAAGACAGAGGAAGGCTCAGGGAACCACGCTGGTGGGAGCTGTAGGTTGTACACAAGCTGACCCTGGCAGCTTTCGAGTCTGGAGTCATGCGACCAAGCTGAATGAGTGCTCTGCAGAGCAGGTTTCAGGCTGACCAGGGTCATCCCAGGATGAACCTTTTAGATAAGGTCAGGAGAGAGCCTAACTTGCAGCTGTGGCCCAAAGCCACCAGTGACACAATTATTAATGGCTGTCCTTTGTCCTGAATTGGTAGCAGTCAGGTGACAATGAACATAAGTAGAGTGAACATGCTAACATTGGGCAGGCTATGTGAGTATGGACCTTGTTAAGAGAAAACAGAATAAAACCACCCAAAGATGAAGTAGTTCTTTTTAGAGCTCCAATAGTGTCTAGATTAGAAAGGATGACACTTAAATATTTCTGATGGTTTCTTGTTTATTACATTTTATTTTATTTGGCCTTTGGAAAATATTACAAAGATGAATTTCATGGTTGTTACTGATGATTAAGTTCCATAATTAATTTTAAATGTAACATGACCTACTGCTATTTCTTTAATCTGACTAATGAGACTCTTTGGAATTTAAATTAGTCAATTAATCAACACGACTATGAGGAAGATACTAGGGCAAAATGTTCTCATAACCACCAAGTCAATGTAGTCCAGGAAATTTAGAAACCTCAGACAATGGTATTTTATCCCCACCTACAGTGTCTTTAATAATGTTTATGAAGTTTATTGAGGTACTATTATTTTTCTTTAATTTCTTGAGATTATTCTGGTTATTGAGCTGAGGATGCTACATGGCTTTGAGGTAATGAGCTTCCTTTGTAGTGGCCCCATGGCCACTACAATGTAATTGTTCCATTAAAATGGAAAAAGCAAGCTAGGTTGGCCATTCTAAAGTGAAAAATGGTTCTCCAAATCTGTGCTGACACTTTGGCTTTACAAGTCTGCAATCTTGTGTTAAAATGAAAATAAAACCCTGAAATGCTCACTGCCCACCAATCCATTTTCCTTAAAAATAACTGAAATACAACTTTAAGGCTTTCAATCCATTTCTGTATTGCTTGTTTTGTTGCATTTTTACTAATGCCATATAACCATGTGAAGAAGTGAATGGAAGTACAGAGAAGGGAGGAGCATAAATTTGTTCAAAAAACAAGATAATAAAATCAGATGATGCTGTCTTTCATAAGAATTAAAGCTTTTCGTCTGTTTTCATGTATAAAGTTAAACTGGGGCCTCAGAAAGGCATTGACCAGCAGAATAATGTATTTGTTTTAATTTGTGTATTCAATTGGTTTTAGAATCCACTTTAAAAATACACAAATATTTTCCTTGGAAATGCGGATACTTCCTGCATTTACGAAGAAAAAATAAATAAATAAAGTCTCTGTTTTGCCTGACCAGCTGTGGACGGGACAGAATGTGAGATGGAACAAATAAAGAACTGGGCCGGCTTGGAGCTCTGCTCTTTGACCAGCCATGACCGTGGGTGAGTCACACACACTCTTCCCAGTCTTAGCGTTGTCTCTGAAATATTATTCAGAAAGTCATGTGAATGCTAAGCCTTCTTCGATTTCTACAATTTGTCACTGTAAGAAGCCACTTCCCTTTTTTTCCCTACTTTTTCCTTCTTATATTTTCAATAACATGATAGTTTTTAAAATTTTTCTCACTATTTTGAATTCAGTTTATTTCTTTTTCCATATAATCTTACCTTTTCCCCATTAAACCTTTTTTTTCCCCCTTGTACCATCTGGTGAACTTTCAAGGCAAAGCAACAGATGTCTATCCAGAGAGATTTAATTAGAAGGTTATTGATTTTCCTCGTATTGATTCATTGTTCCTTTCTCCTAGTTTTTAAAATTTTTCTCACTATTTTGAATTCAGTTTATTTCTTTTTCCATATAATCTTACCTTTTCCCCATTAAACCTTTTTTTTCCCCCTTGTACCATCTGGTGAACTTTCAAGGCAAAGCAACAGATGTCTATCCAGAGAGATTTAATTAGAAGGTTATTGATTTTCCTCGTATTGATTCATTGTTCCTTTCTCCTTTTAGTTGTTTTTTAAAAAATTACTTATTTTATTTATTTTTATTATTCTTTAATTTGACCAGAGAGCGAGCGAGCAAGCGAGCGAGAGAGAGAGAGAGAGAGAGAGAGAAAGAGAGAAAGAGAGAGGGAGAGTGAGAAAGTCCCCTGCCAAGTCTGGGACTCGAACTTGAACTGTGGTTGGCCATGTGGGAGTCCAGCACCTTAACCACCATGCCACCTGCCAGCCCTTACCTTTTAGTTGTTTATAAGTATACAAATTAATATTTCTTTCTTTCTTTCTTTTTTTTTTTTTTGGAGAGATTTTTGCTATAGGTGTGTGTGCTTACCAGAAAGAGAGACAGCTAGAAATCACCCCCCTGCAGGGATGGCCAAGGCACAATCCCTTCTCCTCCATTCTCTCAGGATCTTGGGCACACATGGACACACACCTGGTGTGAGTTTAAGGCGCTAGGTCCAGGACTCAAACCTGGTCAACTACATGGGAGTCCAGTGACATAGCCATTATGCTAACTGCTGGTCCTCACAAACTTATATTTAAGTGTTTACAGGCACCGTTTATGTAAACAAATATTGTAGAGTCAATAAAACATATAATCACAGAATGTTTTGGCTATTGATACATTTAAAAATATTTAGCTTTTCTCAAAATAAAAAGGAATGAAGAATTATGAACATTGCCTACAGCCTATATATGTGTATATATTATATAAACTTAAAAACTTGAATCTAATCTAATCCATCCATCCATTCATTCACTCATCCACCTTTCTCCTATCATTCAAAATACTGATAGATGTAGTATAATGACAACATCTGCTAATCTTGAAAATTATTTGAACTGCACTACTATAGGTCTTAGAGTTGCTGTGCAATTTAACTTTTTTTTTTTTTTTTTGCTATAGGGCGCATGCACTCGCCAGACAGACAGAGACAGAGACAGAAAGCGAGAAATCACCCCCCAGGGGGGATGGTCATGCCTCAATCCCTTCTCCTCCATTCTCCTCTCGGGATCTTGGGCACACACGCACACACACCTGGCATGAGTTTAAGCCACTGGGTCCGGGACATGAACCGCGGTCGACTACATGAGAGTCCAGCGACATAGCCATTACGCTAACTGCTGGTTCCCTCTGTATTTTTTTTTAAGAAGTATTTATTTAACTTTATTTGTTTATCATTATTCTTCAGTTTGGTCAGAGAGAACCAGAAAGAGATAGAATGAGAAAGCAAGCTGCCAGGTCTAGGACTCGAACCACGGTCAGCCATGTAGGAGTCTAGTATCCCAATCACCATGCTACCTGTTGATCCTGATTTTGAGTATCTTAATACTCTTTTTTAAAAAGTTTATTTATTCCTTCCATAAGCAAGAGAGACAGAAAGAGAGAAAAAGCACTCTCAACGGAGTCTTGACACCAGGCTTTAACCAGCCCTGAAACATGGGCTCACATAGGCCCAACATACTTAAGGTTATCTTTGGACATCAACCTGGAATGTTACCATGGAATGTTACCATGTGAAGCAGCCTCTCAAAGTGTTGCATTTCACTGCTGTACCACACACCATGTGGTCTACCTTTCTAAATAGCTGAGAAAATCCAAGACAACACAATCAATGAATCTTTTTTTTTTTTTTTTGAGAAGTTTTTGCTATAGAGCGCGTACGCTTGCCAGACAGAGACAGAGAGACAGAAAGCAAGAAATCAACCCCCAGGGGGGATGGCCATGCTGCAATCCCTTCTCCTCCATTCTCCTCTCAGGATCTTGGGTACACATGCACACACGCCCGGTGTGAGTTTAAGCCACTGGGTCCAGGACATGAACCGCAGTCGACTACATGGAAGTCCAGCAACATAGCCATTATGCTAACTGCTTGTCCCACAATCAATGAATCTTGACATAGTGGGGTCATATCTCTAAAGCAACATTGTCCCATAGAAATACCAATGTCAGTCATAAATGCAATTTTATACTGTCTTGTAGCCACATTTAAAAAAGTAAAAATAAATAAAATCCATTTAAAATACACATTTCATTTAATCATATGTATTCATAATACTGTATCAACATATAATCAACAAAATTATGAATCAGACATTTTATATTCTTGCTTTCACAATAAGTCTTTGAAATTTGATGTATATTTTAGTTAAAAGCACATCTGAGGGGCCAGAAGATGGCATGACAGTTACATTGCTGAACTCCCATGTGGTTGACTGCAGTTTGAGTCCCAGACACGGTGGCTTAAAACTCACACTGGGTACATGCTGGTGTGTGCCCAAAATCCCAAGAGGAGAATGGAGGAGAAAGGATTGAGGCATGATCCCTCTTGGGAGGCGGGGGGGAGAGTGATTTCTTGCTTTCTGACTCTCTGTCTCTCTCGTGAGCATAAGCACTGCATACCAAAAATCTTTCTTCAGAAAAAAAAAGCACAGCTCAGAGGCCAGCAGGTGACATAGTAGTTAACATCCTGGACTCCCACATAGTCAACTGCGGTTTGAGCCCTGGACTTGATAGCTTGCTTTCTTCCTTTCTCTTTCTCTCTGGTGAATGCACATGCCCAATAACAAATTTAAAAATAATCATAAATAGGGACCAGCATTTGGCATAATGGCTATGTCGCTGGGGTCCCATATAATTGACCACAGTTCGAGTCTCGAACCCGGTGGTTTAAACTCATGCCAGGAGCAGTTGCATGCGTGCCTAAGATCCTGAGAGGAGAATGGAGGAGAAGGGATTAAAGCATTGCAATCCCCCCTGGGGGGTGATTTCTCACTTTCTGTCTCTCTGTCTTTCTGGTAAGCGCGCACGCCTATAGCAAAAACTTCTCCAAAAAAAGCCAAAAAACAAAAACAAAAACAACAAAAAAAAACCAGTCATAAATAAAATAAAATAATTCTTTAAAACATAAAAGTACATCTGAATTTGGATACTACATTTTCTTTGTGAAAAATTTTTTTTTTATTTGTCACAGAACATATGTGCTTACCAGAAAGACAAAGAGAGGGGGAGGGAGTAAGCACCCCTCAATGGGGCATGGTCACACCACAATCTCTTTTCTTTCATTTTTCCATCCCCTTAGGATTTTGAACACACATGCACATGGGGCTGGCATGTTTCTCAAGTTGCCAGGTCTAGGACTTGAACCACTTGGTTAAGTCCTTAATTACCTATACACAGGGCTGACCCTGCTTTGGGAATTCTTGATTTGTATTTAGATTTCATAAAATTTACAGTTGAGAAAGTAGATATATATACCTAACTTGTTTCAAATGTATTACAAATTTTTTGATAACTGTATTGAATATAAAAAAGTAATTTCCTTTTATATTTGCCTTCACTTCAAGAAAATGGTTCATTTTCCTTAGCAGAATTGATTTGGCTTTGAAGCAAAAGCTTATCAGTTCTACATCTCTCATCTCTGTGCATCAAAATGAGATACATTTACCACTCTTGTGGTGTCGATTTGGGATTATTAAAATCAAATTTAAAAGGGGACCAGCAGGTTGCATGGTGGTTAAGGCACTGGACACTCCCACATGGCAAACCAGAGTTTAAGTCCGGACCTGGCAGCTTGCTTTCTCACTTTCCCTCTCTCTCTCTCTGTCTTGCTCTGGTAAAATAAAAATAAAAAAATAAATAAATAAAATTAATGAATAAATAAAATTAAATTAATAATTCTTTAAAAGAACCAAATCTAAAAGAGTATAGCTTGGAAAGTAACTCTAAATGTTTCATATATACAAAATATTCCTCAATTTTCTCTCATTTTTGTCAGCAAATTTATATAAAGTTAAGAATTCTAATAAAAATCTTCTGTATATGGATTCATGCTGAAAGTGTGAAATCATCATTATTGATTTCTATTATAAGAAGTTTACATTTCGACATAAATTCTTATAATTTTCCATACATTGTGATTTTTTAAGAATTCATCTATGACACTTTTCATAGAGTTTGCTTTAGAAAACTGAGCACAAATTTTTTTGGGGGGAGGTTTTTGCTATAGGGTGCATGCACTTGCCAGAAAGACAAAGAGACAGAAAGCGAGAAATCACCCCCCAGTGGGGAAGGCCACACCGCAATTCCTTCTCCTCCATTCTCCTCTCAGAATCTTGGGGGCATGCACACACATGTGCCTGGTGTTAGTATAAGCTACCGGGTCCAGGACTTGAACCTACATAGGAGTCCAGTAACATAGCCATTATGCCAACTGCTGGTCCCAAGCACAAATATTTTCAATATAAATTTTGCAGTGAAGCAAAGCAATAAAAGTGTCATCCACCTTTTACTTTAAAGCTGCATCAATTTTGGATTTTCCTCCCTAAAAATACCTGAATACCATCCATTATGATACAAAATAATTTTTCATATCTAGCTAAAATTCCTTTAAAATAAGTTTTTGTGGGCCAGCCTGTGGAGTGGTGGTGAAAGCATTTGGATCCTACATGACCAACAGAGTAGCTGAGTCCTGCATCCCGTGGCTTGAAAAACATGCCAGATGTATGTGAAGCATTCCTAAAATTCTAAGAGAAGAATGGAGGAGGGACTATGGCATGGCCATCCTCCCTTGGGGGTGATTTCTCACTTTCCCTCTCTCTCTTTCTCTCTGTGTCTATCTCTGTGCAGTGAGCACAAGTATGTGCCCAAAAGCAAAAAAAAAAAAAAAAAAAAAAAGAAGAAGAAGAAGAAGTGCAGCCCTCTACATTTTTTTTGCTAGAGGGCCCATGTACTTGCTAGGGTAAGGAGGGATGGTCAGCCATGTGGGATCTAGCTGTCCTATGTACCATGATACAACTAGTCCTGAAGCAAAATTCTTCTTTAGAAGCTGAAAGCTATCTATACAAATTGGATTTTTGGTTGTTTGTCTGATTTGACATTTAGTAAATTTGGAAGGCCTTGAAAGCAAAATATACTCAGGGTATTAACTGGGCAGTGTATCTTACCCAATTCATCTAAAGTTAAAATAGTTACTATTTTTGGGAACCAGCACGTGGTATGGTAGTTAAGATGTTAAGGTGCTGGACACCCCCACATGGCCAACCATGGTTCCAGTCCTGGACCTGGTGACTTGCTTTCTTACTTTCCCTCTCTCTCTCTCTCTCTCTCTAGTCAAAATAAATAAATGAATACATAAAATTAAATAAATAATTCTTAAAATAGTTACTATTTTTTTAAATTTTGAATCATTTGATCTTTGCTAGTATAAAAACTGTTCCATTGTATGGTCAGTTGTTTACTGGCTTAGTTGAAGATCTTTATATATATACACACATATAGCCTTTTTTTTGTCTTTTTCTATGATTTTCTAGACAATTTTTATAATAAGTTTAAAATATTTTTTAATCCCATCACCATCTAAACATTAGCTTCCTCTGCAACACACAAAAGTACAAGTCCATATCCTGGTTAAAAAAACAAAACAAAACAAAAAAACAATAATAATTCTAAACTTGTTTGTTGGACATTTACTTTGGCTTTCACGTGACTCATTTTAATGGTTCCTTTCTGACTTTTGAGAGATAATTTATCCTCAGCATTACTGAACAATATTTTACAGTGGACTTCTTGGCAGGATGTACATGTGTATAATAGACTCAATCATTCTCAACACTGATCATAGAGTGTCTACTGAGAGCTCACTGTGAGGAGAGTTTAGAAGCTCAAGTCACGCTTCATGATACACAACCCTTGTTTAATCAGTCATGTCTGTTTAGTGTAAGGCGTGGGAGTGGTAGCAAATAAACCCACATATGTTTTGGAAAAACAGGGGGTCTGAGACGTCTAACTGCTTCTATATGTGACCTTGGGTAAATTAATTACATTCTGTGTCTAAAACTAAGGAATATAACTGTAAAAGAGGAAACTAAAATAGCTCCATGACCCAGCTATAATCACTGTCTCCCTCATAGTCTCTGACTTTTTCTATTAGCTGCAAGTTTCTTTAGTCACTAAAAGCCTTTTTCTGCTTTTCCAAAGATTCTGCTGTCTTATATCGTGGCTTGCAGTTACTGTGGCACCACTCTTGCACACTTTCAGTTCTTTCTACCATTTCTAACCGGCTCAAGGGCTTCAAGCTTCCCCTGTGAAATTCCCAAGAGCAGTGACATGATTGGCCAGCCCAGCTTTTCCACATTCAGCATGTTCCTGGACAGCCTATTGGATCAGAGGTCCATCCCTGAACCAACATAATAAAACAAGCATTTATATAGCCTTTATGTTGTATTAGGTACTATAAATAATCTAGAGATGATTTAAGATATATGGAAGAATGTATATAAGATATATGCAAATACTATACTATGTTTATATAAGGGACTGAGCATCCTCAGATTCTGGAGAGAAAGTGTGTGTCTGAGAGAGAGAGAGAGAGAGAGAGAGAGAAGGGGTTCTGAAACCAATCCCCCATGGATACTGAGGAATGACTACAAGTTATTTGATTTAAAAGTGATGCTTGAGCCCATCTTTCTATTTCCCAGAACTGAGTGAACACTTTAATTCCAGGGCAGCAGATGGTGTGGTGGTTGAGGTGCTGGACTCTCACATGGCCGACTGTGGTTCAAGTCCCAGACCTGATGGCTTGCTTTCTCACTTTCCCTTTCTCTTTCTTTCTGGTCAAATTAAAATAATAATAACAAAAAATAAAATAAAATAAATAATTTGTCTAAAAAATTTTACCTCCATTTGATAAATAAATATTGAGCACATACTGTGCTAGAGGCTTTGGAGAATAAAAATATGAATATCTAGCCTACCCTCAAGGAATGTACAGTCTAGGAGTCTCGTGATTTATAACCAATAATCTGAAATATAAATAACACAGTTCCCTAAAAGAGGTATAGATTTTTCTTCAAGGCCAGCATTTGGCACGGTGGTCAAAGAGCTGGACTCCCACATGGCTGATCACAGTTTGAGTCCTAGACTCAGTAACCTGAAAATCACATCGTGTGCATGTGCATGTATGCCAAAAACCTCAAGAGGAGAATGAAGGAAAAGGGATGTAGCATGGCCATCCCCCTTTGGGGGAGACTTTTCACTTCCCCTCTCTCTGTATCTCTCTCTCTCTGGCGAGTTCATAAAACCTACTACAAAAAAAAAATCTTAAAAAATAGAGATAGAGATTTAAAAAAAGCATAAACGTACAAAATAAAGATAAAAGCAGTGTTGTTCCTGCAAATATTTAACACCTGGCTTTGGGATGTGGAGTGGGAGAAAACCCTGATTTGTAACAATTGCTGATTTTGATCATGTAAATATCCCCATCTTGGCTAATTTCAAACTACCAACCTGAAATCACTGAGCACATAGGGGAAAGTGACATGTAGAAGCCCACCATCGTGCAGTATTTTTACCCTACACATAGGATATACCTAAATAAGCTCAAGAACATAATGGTCATATGCAGTAACATAATTGGTAAGTATACAATCATCTTTGTTTTTAATATAATCCCTTGAATTACTTTTTAAAATAAACTCTTTTTTATTATTGTTAATTCAAAGGTTCTTGTCATAGGATGTGTGCTTTTCCCAGAGAGGGAAATAGAAAGGGAAAGTGAGAAATCACCCCCTAGGGGGGCTGGCCATGCTGCACGCCATTCTCCTCTCTCCATTTTGGGCATGCATGCATATGCACTCACACATCTGGCTTGTGTTTCATGCTGCTGGGTCTAGGACTTGAACTGTAGTCAGTCATGCAGGAGTCCAACACCTTAACTACTATACTACCTTCTGGCCCCCAACTCATTGAATTCTAAGATGATATCATTCAATTTTTAATAATGCTGTGTTTAACAAGTGACTAAGACTATTTCTGGAAACTTAAGAATTACTACTATCGAGCTGGTACAAGCTTGCTTCAGCACACTCCTGGTTAAAAGGGCTGTGAGAATTCGGATTCAAAATTAAACGGGGGAGGAATCGATCTATAAGATGACCCTGGAATTCTTAGGTTGAACCTTAAAGCTTATGTAGGAATTAGTCTCTAGATATTGGCATGAAGTGTGGAAGGTATATTCCTGAGAGAAAAATCAGGAAAAGAATTGAAGACTAAAAGCTTGGGCCATGAATAGAAAAAACAAGTCAATTGTTTCTTTAAGTGCACATCAATCAGTGGCTATGGACCTAACTCGGCACTAACTCTCATCTCCAACCCCGCCCGGTTCTAACCGATGGCAATGACAACAACAGCAACGACAGCTAATATTTGTTGAATGATTGCTCTGTGCCAGGTACTGTTCTAACTAAAGAACCATTTGTCATCCCTTGCACAAACCTCGTTTCCTTATTTACTCTGTTGCTGAGCAGCGGCTGCATCTCTGGGTGAGGCCTCTTCACTCGCCGCTTACCACAGAGCCGGCCACTCACCATTGTCTTCCCACACCACAGCCTAAGCCGCCATTTTTTGTTGAGCTTGTGAAAACACTTTACATGAAGAAATGTTTCTCATATCCATGACTCAGAAGTGTGAAAACAAAGTACAGATGACCATGACTTTCAAGACAGAAGAAAAAGAGTATATTGCTTTATGGAAGTAAAGAGTACTTCTATGTGTTTTGTGAAGCTATCTGGCTTGTTCATAAATTTATGTTCTGTCCTCTGTTGGCAATTGAATTTGAGGTCCCCTTTCTGTGGGCAATACAGTTTCATCAACCAAGAGTAAGACAAAAACACCTAAGTTCTGTGGTCAAAGACTTGTACTTAAGAAGTCTGCAGATTTAAAATGTATCCCAATAGTTTTTTAAGTCATTGTGGAATTTGACATGCATCAAAATAGTTGTGAGACACTCTCCCTTCTTCCAGTGTACTTCAAAAAGTTTGTGGAAAAATGGAATTAAAGTATGAGTTTATTTTTAGTGCCCTCCCCGCAAAGTAAAGAAATCTAGGATTGGCCTAGCAGTTAAAGGGATCTGGATCCCACATGGCAGACTGGACGGTTTGAATTCCTGGTGGCTTGTGAATCACACTGGGTGCATGTACATGCAGATCCCTACAGGATGGAGAAATGGAGAAGGGGTTGCAGTGTGACCACATCCCATTGGAGGGTGCTCTCCTTCTCACTCTCTATCTAGCAAGCACAGACTTCCTCTGACAATTACAAAAGAAAATGGGAAACCTATATAGTGCTCTTATTCAATGTGTTCTGAGCAATTAGGATTAAGGGAAAGGAAAGTGACCTGGTTTTATTTCTTGCTTCCAGTTTCTCAAATGCCCTGTCTCTGTGATAGCCATCCTATTTCTCACAATTTTAGCTTAAGAACTTATAAGGGGACCAGCAGATGGTGTAATGGTTGCATTATTGGACTCCTATGTAGTTGACTGCAGTTCAAGTCCTGGACTCAACAGCTTAAAACTCATGCAGGGTGGGTATGCATATGTATGTGCCCAAATCCTGGGAGGAAAATGGAGGAAAAGGGATTTTGCAGTGTGGCCATCCCTCCCCCTGGAGGAAGGGTGATTTCTTGCTTTCTCTCTGTCTCTCTGTCTCTCTGGTGAGCACACATGCCCTATCACAAAAATCTCTCTGAAAAAAAAAAAAAAGAACTTACAAGAATATCTGACTATATTGACATTCAAATTCCATGCATGATGGGAAATTTTTAAAATAAAATAATATTAACTAAACTGTGAATGATATTCTAAATTCTGTAAGACTAGTAGTGATTCTGTTTTTATTTGAAGACTCATTTATTTTGGTAAAACTCACCTGTTCTCAACTTGGAAGAAAAATCTGCTTAGGGAAAAGCAATGTCTATGGCTCCCCTTAGAATTTTGTTTTTATGGATAGATGACATGTACAATTGGAAGGGAAGCCAAAGCCCCCTGGGGCTTACCTAACTCACAAGAGTTACTAGCAGGCTCCTCACTGGAGCCAATGTTGATTGGGAAACTTCCCAGCTAGAGAAGGAAACAACGTCCCCAGGAAACAATCTAATTTGTTAATTACAAAGACAAAATGTGTGCACACCTACATACAGAGAGGGACTAACCAAACGATCATTTATTTTCTTACGATTTGTAGATTGGTCTGCCTCTACAAAACACCCCAAAAGCGAATATTTTTCCCTTTTCCAGTAAGACATGCTGAATTACGTCAACACTATTTCCATGTCAGAGATAAGTTCCCTTGTTTGCTGAGGGTAACATGAGGTATATAGCTTCAGAAAAACCACCCCCACTCACTCCTGCCAATAAACAAGTTAGTGAACTCAATTTTCCCTAATTTATAGTCAGCCTGTTTAAATTATTGTTATTTGGCCACGATTATTTCATAGGGATTTAATTGTGCTTGTAAATTGAGTTTCTTTCTAATTCATTTCTTTATTCACTTTATTTCCCTCCCCCATGTCTCATTTTGCATATGCTCCAAAACATATCAATAATTGATGCCACAAAGCCTTGCTTCCGCCTTTGTGACTGCACACATGTTCTGCATTGTATAGTGATGTCAAAGGATATGTGTACATTGAGAAAAGGTCTTGAATTTTTTATGAAAATTGGTTGAGGCCAAATGGCATTTTGCAGATCTTTTGGAGAGGAACGAATCTATTTTTAAAAGAATTTTAGACCTGGGACCAGCGAGTGGCATAGTGGTTAAGGCACTGGACATTCTCACATGGCTGACTGTGGTTCAAGTCCCAGACCTGGTGGCTTGCCTTCTCACTTTCTCTCTCTCTCTCTGATCAAATTAAAATAAATGAATGAATAAATAAAAATTAAATAATTAAAAATTTTTTAGAACCTGAATGAAAGCACAATATCACCACTAACAAAGATAATATTGGTTCAGTTTTCTAAAAATTACAAATAAATCTAAGCATTTAGACACACTATCCAATGTTCGCAACACCATTGCTAGGAAGGTCTCATTGTGGAAGGCCGCATATTGGATCTTATACATGAACAGCTGTGTGTCCATTTTTTTCTCTTACCCTAACATGGCTGTCTGTTTTTATAAACCTGTTTACTCTTCTCATAAAAAAATAGCTTGTGTTAGCCATATAGAAAACCATATCTGGGACGACATTTTGTACCTGTTACTGTCTTTGCTAACTAGCCCTAAACCTTTTTGTTTAGTAATGTAATTGCTTGTATGGAAACCCTGTTCCCCTCAGAAATAATTAACCTGTTTGATTCAGCTTCTGTAACTGTTTATATAGAAATCCCTGATAACTGACCCCCTGTAAAAAGACTACTCAAATTTCAGTTGGGGCTATAACTCTGACTCTCGTTACCCCCCCAGCCTCAGACTGTAGTCGCTGGCCAGCTAATAAAGACTCTTTAAACTGGCTTTGGTGGTTGTTCATTTGATGACACTCTACAACATTTGGAGGCCCCAGCGAGATCTGGGAACCTTAGAGTGGCTGAATAATGCCCTAACAAGGATGCTCCTTACACTCTGTCCCAGGTCCCAAGAGTGGTAAGGAGGCCTCACAAATGTAGATCAGAAATTAGAGTCACTGGTGGCGCCTGAATCTGATAAGATTCTAGTTATCTTGGTTTGAGAGCTCTCCTGGTGGGACTTTAGGAGGGCTAGACGCAGCAGAACCTCCAGGTCCCAGGGCCTGAGTGTGATGGCACTTTGAGTCCCTGGTGATAGCGATTTCTGGATACACTGTCTTACTTTGTCTTGTCTTTGTCACCCTTGTCTTCGTCAAAATGGGACAGGACCAGTCATCCCCCTGCTTGTCTCTGGGTACACATCTCCATTTTTACAGGTTAGGAGACTGAAGCTCAGCAATAAGAAATCACATGCTTGGACCCAGCAAGTGGCATGGTGGTTAAGGTGCTGAACTCCCACATGGCTGACTGAGGTTCAAGTTCCTGATGGGGCGGCATGAAAATTATGCTGGGTTAGTGTGTGTGCATGCCCCAAATCTCAGGAGGTGAATGGAAGAAAAGAGATTATGTGTGGCCATCTCCCATGGTGGGGGTGATTTCTCGCTTTCCCTTTTACTGTCTCTCTCCAGCAAGCACACCTGGCCTATGGCAAAAGGTTAAAAAAAAAAAAAAAGGATTGGAAAAAAAGAAATCATATGCTCAATATCACACAGTCACAAAGTGATCAGAAGTGTCTTGAATTCAGGCCTTTTAGACCTCGAAGTCCAAGTAGTCTTTTCATAAAACCACTCATGTAACTTGCTCATGTTGGATCACATTAGTTCAGATAAATTGGTTTACTTTAGCTTTAGTTCTAGGTCTAGAACTAGAACTCTCAATTCTCTCTCTCTCTTTTCTTATAATTAAATAATAATACATTTTTCATCTTGTCTATCCTACTCCAGTCTGGATGGCTACTGACTGACCACCAAATTAAGTGATTACACCTGAGAATCTGATGGAATTTATAGAGGAGAAAGCAGGAAAAGAGACATCGCCTATACGGATGTTGGTTGGGGCACAGTGTGTGATGATGCTGAGCAGATACTAAGTTGATACAGAATATTTACTCACCCAGCATCTATAGAACTCCAATTATACATTAGACCAGGGATCAGCAAACTGTGGCCCTTGGGACAAATATATCCCTCCTCCTGTTTTTCTAGATAAAATTTTATTGGAACACAGCCATGCCCATTCATTGTGTATGGTCTAAGGCTGCTTTTGCTCTGCAACAGCAATGTTGAGTAGCAGCAATAGCTACCACATGGCCTGCAAAGATGAAACTATTTACTATTTTTCCCTTTATAGAAAACGTTTTTGACCCTGTGCTAGATAGTAATCAAAACAAAGACAACCTCTATTTTTACAAAGTTGAAAATCTTGTGCGAGAAACAGACATTAATCAAATAATCACTATATGACTAAAAACTGTGATACGTGGGGCCAGCCAGTGGCAGCGTGGTTAAGGTGGCTGGATCCCACATGGCCGACTGCATGGTTTGAGTCCTGGACCTCAGGGTTGAGAAATGTGCTGGGCGCCTGTGTGCCAAAATCTGAAGGGGAGAATAGAGGAGATGAGATTGTCATGTGACTTCGCCCTCTGAAAGGGTGCTTTCTCACTTTCCCTCACTTATTTTTTTTTCTTTTTTTGGAGAGGTTTTTGCTACAGGGCACATGCGCTCGCCAGTCAGACAGAGAGAGACAGAGAGATAGAAAGCGAGAAATCAACCCCCAGAAGGGATGGCCACGCTGCAATCCCTTCTTCTCCATTCTCCTCTCAGAATCTTGGGCATGCACGCACACGCGCCTGGCGTGAGTTTAAGCCACCAGGTCCGGGACTCAAACTGCGGTTGACTATGTGGGAGCCCGGCGACATAGCCATTACGCTAACTGCTGGTCCCCTCACTTTCCCTCACTTTGTCTCTCTCTGACAAGTATAAATGCCCTAGCAAATGAAAAAACAGAAACTATGATAGATGCTATGGAAGTAAAATATAGCAGAGTGGGCAATGGATTTTACTGTGCTTATCACTTACCTCTGGTTCTTGATATTTATTCATTTGAGACTTACATTTCTACATTTAAAAGTAGGATTTTCTTGGGATGACAAAATTTTGCTCATTTACTCATTTATTCAACTCAATGGATATATCTGAGTATATATGTGCTGGACAGTGTATTTGGCTCTGAAGTTATAGGAATGAGCAAAAGGTAATAGTTGGTCTCCATTTATTGATTCTTTGGCATTATTTCTCAGTTGGTTCAGAACCCAGGAAGAGTTCTAAAAACAGATTGGGTCCAGGGGCCAGCAGGTGGTGTGGTGGTTAAGGGCCCTTGGATCCCCATATGGCCGACCATAGTTCGAGTCCCAGACCTGGTGGCTTGCTTTCTCACTTTCTTTCTCTTTCTCTGTCTCTCTCTCACTCTGTCCCTCTCCGGTCAAATGAAAATAAATAAATAAATAAAGTTAAATAAAGTAATTCTTTAAAAAATAAAACAAAAAAAAAACAAACAAAAAAGCAAACAAACAAGCAACAACAAAAAAACCCAGATTGGGTTCTATTAACCTCTCAGTGAAGTCTATTGTTAGGTCTGGCTCCTTCTTATTTATTATTATTTTTTTAAGAGATTTTTGCTATAGGGCGCATATGCTTGCTGGAGACACAGAGAGATAGAAAGACAGGAAGAGAGAAATCACTCCCTGCGGGGGTGGCCACACCACAATCCCTTTTCCTCCATTCTCCTCTCAGAATTTTGGGCATGCATGCACATGCGCCCGGTATGAGTTTTAAGCTGCAGGTCCGGGACTTGAACTGCAGTTGACTACATGGGAGTCCAGCAATGCAACCATTATGCCATCTCTTGGTCCCAAGGTCTGGCTCCTTCTAACCGTCAAATTCTTTGAAATAAAGGCCTTGTGTCCTCATAGGATATTCTCTTAAATTGAAACTATGTTTAGCGGGTTTCTATTACCCTGAACTCCTTAAAATTTGGAGTTTTGAGACTAAGTCTAATAAGTGAGCAAATGGCTTTTCAGATTATGTCTTGAGAGAAAGCAATAAAACAAAGCATTGGGAACAGCTTTTGTGAGGTCAACCATGTCTATTCAAATTCTACTTTCCTATTGCTAGAGAGAATGTGTGCTCACTAGAGAAAGAGAGAGAGAAAGCATTCCTCAATGAACTGTGGTCATGCCGTAATATTTTTTCCCTCCTTTTCTCCATCCTGTCAGGATTTTAGGTCTGGCATGAGATTTAAACTGCTGTTAGCCATGTGGGATCCAGCTCCCAATGCACAGTACTCAACCACCCTGCTATGGGGCTGGCCTATGTCTGTTCAAATCATGTTTTTGGCATTCTCATCTTCCTTCTCTATATATTCTTCTTCTTTTTTTAATAATTATTTTATTTCACTTTATTTATCTATCTATTTATTTATTTTTAAAATTTGAACAGAGAGGGATAGAGTGAGAGAGGGAAAGTGAGAACGCAAGTTGCCAGGTCTGGGACTCAAACCATGGTTGGCTATGTGGGAGTCCAACACCCTTAACCATGCCGCCTGCCGGCTCCATATATATTATTTATTTTAATTTTTTTAAAAAAACTTCTTGATAGAATGTGTATATGCATGAGAGAAAGAGAGAAGCACCCTCCACAGGGCTCAGTCACACTACAATCCCTTTCTTCTACTTCTCTAGTCCACTGGGATACTGGGTATGTGCATGTTAATCCAGCATGGTTTTCAGGCCAACCAGGCTGGGGGCTTGAACCACAGTCGCCATGTGCATTCCAGCTTGGCAGTTCCATGCACTATCAACTATATCACAGAGGCTGGACCTATATGTTTTTGTGCTTTTTTAAATCTCATTTTGAAAACTTTAACTGCCACTATTGGGCCAGTGTCTTCCGGGCTATAACTCTGCCTCATTTCTTCATTTTTCAGTTGTCTTCTGCTCAAGTATACTTGAAGGCCTTATTAGCATCATAGACTTAACTAGTCCCAAACAGAACACATCAACTTCTTCCACTCCTCTTTACATACTCTTCTTGACTACACCCTTGGAGATAAACATGGATAACAGAAACAGCCGAAACCACGAGTACATGTCACACCCTATGGGGAAACAGCCGCAGGGCTAGGTGGAAGCCACGATGTTAAGAACGTGCAGGTAAATTCTGTCTCCCTGTCCTTAGCTGGGCTCAGATGATGATCTTGAGGACATGACTTTCCTATCCCTCCTACCTCTAACCTCTGACTCTCCTAAACTTTGACTCGTTTCTCAGACTCAGGTTCCTAAACTTGACATTGTACTTTGTGTTTCTGTGTCATCTTCGACCAAACAAGACCACTATAAACTGAAAATCTATCGGCTAGTTCTAGGTTATTTAGTATTGTCCTCAATCTTGGGAAGATGGTAGTATTATTATTATAGATATTATTACAATCTATTTTCTATATGAGGAGCTGAACACTGATGGATTTAAGTAACTCACTTTAGGCTACACAACTCTATAGAGTTGGAACTTCGATTCTAATCACATATATTTGCCTCCAAAGTACTAGATCAACACCGCACCTTCTTTCCGTAACTGGAAACTGATTTCCATTCCCTTCTCTCCTAATTGTTCTACTCTGGAGGTCCTGCTCTTATCATTTACTTTAATACCTTACCAGAAGTCAACAGAATTTTTCTGTGAAGGACCAAATAATATTTCTAGCTTTTCAGGACATATGGTCTTTGTCACAGTGATGTCGCGGTGACTTGGCTCCGCCGTGTAGCATGACAATGGCGATTAACAATACACAAATGATGGGTATGGCTATGTTCCAATAACTTTTATGGACACTGAAATTTAAATTTCATGTAATTTTCATGTCACTAATTACTCTTAGTCTTCGATTCCCCCCCCCCATCACTAATATACATAAAGCCATTCTTAGCTCGTGACCTATATAAAAAAACAGACTGTGGACTGAATTAGACTGCAATGCCATAGCTTGGCAATCTCAATTCTATACCATACTATTTGGCTTTGAATTTATAATTTTTCTGAAAGGCTTAGTCATTTGCTACCTTTCATGGTGAGCTTACCATAGGTCAACAGTCTAAACATTGTTACATACACTAACTAATGTGATCTTCGCAGACACACCCTTAGGGAGGTGCTAGGACTGTCTCCACTTTAGAGATAAAGAAAATCAGCCACAGAGAGATGAAGAAATGTGCCCAACCTTGTACTAACCTAGGAAACTGAGGAGTCCAGATTAGAACCCAGGTCATTTCACTCCAGGGCTGGCATCTTAATCACAAAGTTATGTTTCCTTTCTGGTTTCCATGAGATAATGCACACTAAAGTGTTTTGAAAATGATAATGGGTTATATAAATATAACTTAATAACTATCATAATTATTTGTGTTATATCTTCATCCAGGTTTCTGAAAGGATTGGATGGTAATCAAATTGATGTTAATCAAAATCAAAATACTCAGGCATGCGGTAGGGTGGTATCTATTTTTCTGTCTATCTTAGCATAGTAGAGAGGATAAGTGTAGGTACCAGAGGTTGTAATGGAGAGCAGTGGGTGATAGAGGGTGGGTAGGTGGGGCAAAGGGAAGAAACATTTAATAGACAAAAGAATGTCTAGACAAAAGTTCTCTGTTTCAAAAAAAAAAGTTCTGTAATTTTTGCTTTATAAAAATAAAAATTAACACTCATTTAAAAAAGCATTAAACATTTTTAGGCATTGAATTTGCATCTCAAATAGGCAGTGGAGGAGCCTTCTATTTGTATGTAGCTTGCTATTTGCTCTCATCTCCTGGTGAACTTGGCACTATGCCTCAGCCCTGATTAAAATCAAAATGAAGCTGCAGACAGGAAAGAAACTGCATATCAATAAGGCTTGTGATTAAGTTTTTGTACATTTTTTTTTTTTTTTACTCTTTCATTTCTTTTAGGTTCTTAAATTAGATAGCAGGAGAGACATGACTTAATTATTGAGAATGCTTTGGAGCCAAATGGAAAATTATACTACTACTTACTCAGATGCCAGGGTAATTAGAGCCCAATTATTTCTCTCAGTTGGCGCTAATGAATGAAGATCAATTAAAAAAATAATATAACTCTGAATTGCTTTTATTGAGCAGAGAACTCCGAGCAGCTGAAATCGTCTATACTTTTCACTAATTGAAAATACTTAGTGAAGGCAACCCGGAATGTGATTGTCTACATGTAATTTTAGAGCACTTTGGTTTTCAAAAATCACGCAGATGGCCAAAGCTTCATGTTAGAATCACTTCCTGGGTATATCACGCTGCTATCAGAAGAGTCAAAACATGGCCCAAGAAATTCCTATTTCCCTAGTGATAACATCAGGTCTGTTGGCAGGACTTTATCATTGCTTCTGGGCTGGTCGTGCTTGGGCTAAGATGGAATGTCTGATTTGCTTGGGCTATTTCACTTTTCTCCTGATTAGTATATCCATTTCATCAGATTTACTCTGAAAACATTTATTTTACTGTAAAACTCTGATTGAAAAAGACATCTTCTTGATTAAAATTTTCTATTCATTTTATGTGGACATGGACTCACCTGCTCAAAGACACCTTGGACTTCAGAGTTTGCCTTTTAACTATCTGGTTAAATCCCAACCACTAAAAAGAAACAAGCCTACTCTATTTCATTTTACTTTATCATATATATATATATATATATATATATATATATTTACCTTTAATATATATACGTATATTGAGGGGTGGTGGTATAAAAATTAAATTTTTTTTTTGTTTTTGAAGTTTTTGCCATTGGGTGTGTCTGCTCACCAGAGAGAGACTGAGAGGGACAAAGAGAGGGAAAATGAGAAGTCATCTCCCAGGGGGGGATGGCCACACCACAGTCTCTTTTCCTACATTCTCCTCCAGGGATTTTGGGCATGTATGCACACACACCCGGTGTGATTTTAAAGCCCCTGGGTCCAGAACTCAAATGGAGGTAGGCCATGTGTGAGTCCAACACCTTAACCACCATACCCCACTCACTGGCCCTGAGAATTCAATTCTGTAGGTTTGTTTGTAGCCTGAATAAACATTCCTTTGCAGTAGATAGGGAGTAGTCTTAGAGTTTGCATTCTATGGATAAAGTAACAGCCATTTAAATAAAGGAGTCCTGCTCACATGAAGGTTGTAGGTCAACCCTCTTCTCCCCTCCATGCTTCACCACACTCTAATGAACTTTGCAATGTATGAGGATGTTTATTTCTATGAGGGCTCTTTAGAAAATTCATGAAGGGCTGGCCACAGTGCCTGGTGGATCACACATGGCCAACCAAGGTTTGAATCCTAGCATTAGTGTCTTGTAAAGGGATTGTGGTGTGACTATACCCCATTGGAGGGTGTTTCCCTCCTCAACTCCCCACCCCCATGAGTTTATGTGCCCTCTGGCAGTAAAACAGTTCATGGAAACATATGTTATAGATAAGATATTTATGGATATCAAAAGTAGTATTTTTAAACCAATTCTTATTTTTAAAAAATTATTAATTTGTTAATTTATTCTGTGTGCATATGTGTGTGTGTGAGAGAGAGATGCAGACAGACACTCTTGATGGGTTCTCCATGTTGTGAGACCCTCGATTCCAGCCAGCCTGGATCATGGGTGTGTGTGTGTGTGCACATTCAGAGTACTCAGGGAGGTCCCAGCACAGAAACCCAGGACCTTTCCATGTGGGTCCAAGTTACGTAACACCTGTGCTACCACCTGGTCCTCAGATTTCAAAATGTTTTGCACCAAAATAACCTTGTGCTTTAATTCCTTTTTCCCACAAACATTATGAAGTCCCCTCATATTATTTCATTACACCCTCAAACAATTTTTAGGAACTAAGTAAGGCCAGTTTTATCCTCTACTTACAAATGAAAAAAGAAAGTGAGGCTCCATAGAGCTTACAGGGAATCAAACCCTCTAACCAAAGCTGCTGAATCCAGTGGTGGTCTCCTTAACGGTGCTCCCCTGAGCTATGCTCTGTGCAGTACAGTCAGTCATACACGGCACTCTGAGTTTGACTCCTAACTCAGCTTTAGGGAAAAATGATCAAAGAAATGTAAAATAAAATTCTGAAAAGCATGACTCACAATAAAGGCAAACCTTAAAACATCCATTCTTTTAGCATTTCCTCAAATGGGAGAGAATCAGGTATGATCAAAGTCTGAATCATCCCTGGTCCCGGAGGCAGGGCTACATGACTGAGCAAGTGAGAACCCCAAACAGCCAGTCCCCTTCTCCGGGAGCACATGCCCCCATATGCGGATGGTACAGTTACACTAATGCTGGAGACCTGGCAAGGGATCCTGATAGTAGATTTTGGCTTTAGCCTTTCTAGGCCCCCCGCCCAGTACAGTGGACATCTTGGTTAAGGTCTTTGTATCCTTGTGACAGCCACTCACAGTGAGCAGTAAGTCAAGGAGGCCTGCATGGCCCAGACCTCAAAATATTCCTACCTAATGAGGACGCCCATATGGTCCTAGAGATGCAGTGACAAGATTAGAAGAAGGTGACATTGGCATCGTCTCTGTGGTGTTAGGGACTGTGGAACCAGTAGCCATGTGCTGACCGTGGTTTGAATCACCAGCCTGGTCAGTTTGAAAACACATCAAGTACCTGTGCCCGTGCCCATGATCATAGTGAACTGGAGGATTAGAAAGAGGAGACTGTGGTGTGACACTCCTGTAAAGGAGGCTTCTCTCTCTCTCTCTCTCTCTCATGTGTATATGCATGTTCTATCATGGATGATGATAGTAACAATACGTGACATTTTCCCTGTGACTTACAACTGCATCTCCCTTCTTGTAGTTTACTGCAAATTACTACTTCATTTTAACAATCCTATTATCACCTTGTAAATAGTGCTACTATAATTCATTGTGGTTTCTCTGTGCTTTGGATGTTAAAGTGTAACTTTAAGGGAACGCATTCAAAATAGTCCACAATTTTTTCACCCTCTTTTGGCATAGCTTCATTAAAAACTGAACCAAACATATTGAGCGCTTTAATGTGTGTGTGTGTGTGTGTGTGTGTGTGTGTGTGTGTATGTGTAGCTTACCCAAGTGTTAGGGATAAGGGAAAGATGTGGAAGGAGAACAGCATAACTCTGAGGTAAGAAGCTTGGGATCCATTCTTCCTCTTCCACATCTTAAGTATTGAACAAGGAACCTCTTTATTTTTTTAAACGAAAGTAAACTACATTTAATTTTTAAAGGAACTTTTTGCCACGGGGCATGTGCACTTGCTGGAGAGAGATACAGAGACAGGATGGGGGAAAGTGAAAAATCACCCCCTGGGGGGATGGCCATTCTGCAATACTTTCTCCTCCATTCTCCTTTCCTGATACTGGGCACACAGGCATACACATGGCCAATGAGTTTTTCAAGCTGCTAGATCTGATGCTAGAACCACAGAGTTGGCCATATAGGATCCAGCACCTTAACCACCATACTATCTTCTGACCCTAAATTTTTTTTAATTAAATTTTATATTTTTATTGCCAGAGGACTTATCAGAAAGAGGTAGAGAAAGAGAGAGAAATCATACCCCCCCAAGGGGGAGTGGTCATGCCACAATTCTTCTTCCATTTCTCTTTCCCATCAGAATTGTGGACATGCACATACACACACTTATCAGGGCCAGGATTTGAACCATGGTTGGCCATGTGGGATCCAGCTTCCTTAACCAATAGGCTACTGGCCTGATTTAAGACACTTTAAAAAACAATTATTTATTTAATTTTATTTATTCATTCATTTATTTTAATTTGACAAAAGAGAGAGAAAGCAAGCCACCAGGTTTGGGACTCGAACCATGGTCAACCATGTGGGAATGTCCAGCACCTTAACCACCATGCCACCTGCCGATCCCAAGACACCTCTTTTTAAATCTTAGTTTCCTTACCTAACATGAGAACAATTATAATAAAATTATTTATAGCATTGTTGTGAGAATTTATGTGATCTTGCAGGTAAAGGGCTTGGCAAGAAACCTGCCACTCAGTGATGCTCAGTAAATGTGAGATCTATCACATTGGGTCACCAGAAAAGTCATGACATATTTTTCTATGTTATTCTATGCAAAAATGCATCATGACTTTACAGACAACCCAATATTTCTCTCTTTGAGATGAATGCACCTATCTGTGGGGCAATACCAGATGAGTGATGTCTTTTTTCTAAAAGCACAAGAAGAAAGGGAGTAAAAGTGGGGACTCTGAGGTTCCTGTGACTGTAGGTGACACTTTGTTGTTAATTAACTCAACAAATGTTTATAGAGTCCTGTTACAAGGAGACCCAAGTAAGGCACAGGTGATTCAGAAGTGAATAAAACAACTTCCTGTTCTCATAAAGCTTGTATTCTGGCAAGAAAACTGAAGAGTAGATCTTAAAAATAAATACATAATATAATACATGCCATGAAGAATGTTAAGCCGAGGTAAATGTGGGACTAGGGGGTGGGTATGTTAGTATAACAGGTGGGGGTTCTGGGGCTGTTGTGATAGTGTGAACAAAATACTCCTCCTGATGGGATGAGCCCTAAAGAAAGGAGGCATTCGGCTACATGAGTAAGTGGGGAGTTGTTCTTCCGAAAGCATGAATAAGTGTAAAGGCCCTGAGGCAGGAATGAACTTGGTCTGTTTGAGGAATAAGGGTTCTGTCTGTCTAGAGCAGAGGAGGTATGCTGGAAGTAGACACGGGTAGGAGATGAGATTGGAAAGAGGAGCACACAGAGCATGTAAGTCTATGAAGACCAAGTTAAGCACTTCAGATTTTATTCTGGGTGTGCAATGGTATGTAACGTGTGAGAAGGAACAGAAAAGTCATCTGATTTGCATTTTGCAAAGATCTTTTTGCTTTTTTGGTGGAGGATCGTTTCCAGAGGTAAGAGAAGAAGCAGAGCAAAGAACGAGGAGGCTACGGCAGCTGTCTGTAGGACAAGATAGTGCTTTGGATCGAGGAACTGCAGTGAAGGGTATGTGGAATGGTCTGATTGAGGTAAACTTTGAAGGTACCACGGAAAGACTTGCTGTTGGATTAGATGTGGGTGTTATGGGAAGAGAAGAGTCAAAGAGTATGACTCCAAGATTTCAGGCCTTAACAAATAGGTAAATAGTGGTGTTCTTTACAGAGGTGGGAAAGACTGGGAGACAAGAGGAATGGATGATATCAAGAATTTTGTTTGAGATCCTTGTTCAAATGACATCAAGTAGGCAGTTGGGTTGGAAATTTAGAGAATTTTGATCTGGTAACATTAACTTAGGAGTCATTATCATACAGGTGATATTCCAGATTTCCTAGAATTACATGAATAATATATGCAATACCTTAATATTGTTTAACTCAAGCTTAAAGTTTCACCATGAGTTTCTTTCCTCAGATAGTCACTATTCCAATCATTAGATCTTAACTTTTGCTATGATTTTCTGTAATGAAAAGTAACCTGAAATAGTTTATTAAAACTACAACTGGGGACTAGCAGATGGCATAATGGTTATGTCCCTGGATGTTCACATAACCGGCTGTGATTTGAATCCCAGACCTAGCAGCTTGAAACTCACACTGGGCATGTGTGCATGCATGCCCGAGATCCCCAGAGGAGAATGGAGGAGAAGGGACTGCAGTATGGCCATCCCCTCTGGGGCGAGGGGTGCGTGATTTCTCGCTTTCTGTCTGTCTGCCTGTCTCTCTGGCAAGTACACATGCCATATAGAAAAAATCTCTCTCTCAAAAACAAAAAAACAAAAACAAAACAAAACAAAACAAAAAAAACAACCAAAACTGTATTTATTAGAAAATTCTCCATGCTTTTAAAAACTTTTATTGATTAGTCTTTGTTTATCATAATAAAGGAACTCTTACGTACGACTACTGTTCTATTTCTTTCCTTGGCTACCCTGGCAACATACGAAAACACTCATAATAATCATGGCTATCAATACAGAGCACACTCCATACTTCAGCTCTTAATCCTCAAAATAACAGGGCTTGGGCTGCAGACAGGTACAGTGGATCGGGTTACCAATGCTAGAAAGAAGAAAAGCAATGATGGTTGTTTGATCTTGATGTACTAATTGGACAGCGTGTCTGTATCTGAGGTACTTCAGAAAGTCTGCCAAACCCAATGAGTGCAGTTCTCCTTTACAAAAAATGTGAATTCTAGTGCTAATTGCTTGGAAATGCTGCAGAAGATACTGGAGGATGGGATGGGGACAGAGATGGGCAGTAATTTATTACTTTTTTTTAGAATAATTTTTGCTATAGGGCACATGTGCACTCCAGAGAGACAGAGAGGGACAGAAAGAGAGAAATTACCCCTCAGTGGGGATGGACATGCTGCAATGTCATTCTCTTCTTGGGAGTTTGGGCACGCATGCACATGTACCCAGTGTGAGATTTAAGCTCCTGGGTCCAGGACTCAAACGCAGTTGACTACATGGGAGTCCAGTACCGAAATCATTACACCATCTGCTGGTCCCAGTGGGCAGTAATTTAACTCTCAATAGAAACTGTTTCTTGGGCTTGAAATTGTGGCTCAGTAAGGCCCAGGACTACATTGCTTGCAAGCTACAAAACCTCTATGAACTAGCTTAGGCAAAGAGAGGAATTCAAGGTTCACAAAGCAGAAAAGCTGCACTATTAATTTAAAGAAGGCTGGATCCACGTTCTCAAATGAAGTTGTCAGGAATATCTCTTGATTTCTTTGAGAGACGGATTGAGAAGTGGGCTAGGGTTATTCTGCAAATGAGAATCACCTTTCTGTTACCAGAATAGGGGAAGGGATGATGGAGGGCCCAAAACAACCAATGTTCACTACAGGCAGCATAGGAGAGAAGGGAAAAGGGAAACTTGTTTCACAGGTTACTTGAAAGGTAAGATTTGTGTTTCTGAGTTAAAAGTTAAGGTTTGGTTATTAAACAAATAAACAAAACAGGAGCCAGCAAGTGGCATGGTGGTTAAAGTGTTGGATCCCACATGTCTAACCACTGTTTGAGTCCTGGACCTGGTGGCTTGCAAATCATGCTGGGCACATGTGCATGTGTGCCCAAAATCCCAAGAGGGGAATGGAGGAGAAGGGACTAGGAAGTAGTCATCCCTCCTGGGGGCTGACTTCTCACTTTTCCTCTCTCCGGTGAGTGTCTGCACCCTATGGCAAAAACCTAAACTAACAAACAAAACAGAGTGATGGGTTCTCAGTTAAAAGGATAACTCTGTTTAAGACTTGGACTTAGAGATTCTTTTCATGCTTTGGAAAAGAGTAGCACTGGCTGACCAGGATGGCTAGACCACCGGGGTACTCTATTCTTATTCTACCATGTACAGCATATTAAAGAGCTAAAGGAGCACTTACTTAGGTTTCAGAATATATCTGATAAATGTTGACAGTTGTCGTCCAATCTTTTTTTTTTTTTTTTTTAGTTTTTATCCCATAGGGTACATGAGCTCACCAGAAAGAGACAGATGTTGTATATGTAAGGGGGGGAGAATGAAAAATTGCTCCCCAGGGGGATGGCCATGCCACGATCCCTTCTTCATTCTCCTCTTAGGATTTTGGGCATGCATGCACATGCACCTGGTGTGATTTTCAAGCAGCCAGGTCCAGGTCTTGAACTGTGGTTGGCCATGTGGGAATCCAGTGCTTTAACCAGCTCCTGTTTGGCCCCCTACTATTTTTTTTCAAAGATGGGATTGATACCTCAGTGCAGCAGTCTCAAAGTTCTCACAGTCGGTCTGATATGATTTTAAACCACAGTTCTGCCATTTAATAGTCTTGTGACCTGGAATGTTTTATTAATTTTTTAGTTTTCACTATAGGGTGTATATGCTCACCACAGTAAGACAGAAAGAGAGAGAGTGACCACCTCGTTACCCCCAAGAAGGATGGTCATGCAGCTACTCCTTCTCCTCTATTCTCCTCTCAGGATTTTGAGCATGCACGCGTATGTACCTGGTGTCATTTTCAAGGTTCTGGGCCTGAGACTCAAACCAGGGATCTAGACATGTGAGATCCAACACCTCAACCTCCACACTCACTACCTGTTGGCCCAACCAGAATATCTTCTTTACTTCTCTAAGATGCATATTTGTCATCTGCAAAGTGAGGGTTCTCATGGAGTCTGTATCTGAGGGCTTTGATAAGGACCAAAGAAAATCCTTTAAGGACTGTGTCTAGCACAGCACATGAACACAATAATTCCTCAATACAGGTGATGAACCTACCCCCACCTCTCATTATTAGTGCTCTTATTTTAGCTACACTGAACTCGTAATGAGGGATAAAATGCACACAGACGGGCCAAGACACTTTATTGTCTGCATAGGCTCAAAAAGATCATGTTTTGTCTAGAAATAACAGTTCATAGAGCAGCTAATAGCTTACCCTTGAGGGCAGAAAGACTTTGCTCTTTTACTTGGGATCAAGTAGTCTCTTTAGTTAACCTCTCTGAGCCTCAGTTTCCCTATTTAATAACCCTCATAAGGTCATGAAAGAAGCATGAGTAGGTCGTCTGTTGTGCTTTATGTGGTGCTTGAATGTTATAAGATTTCCATAAAAATGAATAACAGCAATAATATGTGTGATTATTACTCTCCAACATTTTCTGCAAGGCAGCCTTGGGTCTTGTATAAAGAAGTGTCCTAGAAAGGCAGAGCTCCCTCCTGAGGACCGTGCGGTGGTCATGTGACTATCCTCTGTAGCATATGAGCCACCTTAGTTATCTTTGTTGACTGGAATTGTGACATCAGAGTCTATTTGCCTGTTTTTGAGGAGGAGGGCCTTGACTCTATTCCACCAATGATTTATTTAACAATGCCTGGGAGCCAAGAGACACAAAATGTTCTAGAAAGTCGGCGTGTGCATCTTGTCCCAGAGTGGTTCCGTGACTGTTCATTTGCTGTTTACATGGCTTAACTACCTAATTTATAGACTCTGAAAGCACCGGTGAAAGAAACAAACTAGGTTTTGGATCGCCTAATACAGTTTATAGTGCAACCATAAATTTGGAACCATTTATGGAACATTATGACTTGCAAACATCTCCCTCACTTTTATTACTCAGGAAAAAGAAAAATGGGTGGTACTCATCATTGCTCTAAAAACTGTAAAAGCATTACAAAAAAAAAATGAAAGTCATTCACAAGACTATACAGAGCAAGATGTGAGCTTTTATCTTGAGTGGTACATTGATAGCCTAATTTTCTACTAAAATGTCAGCTTGTTTCAAAACACAAAATGACTGGCTTGGAATACTTGCCTAAAAGAACTTCTCTTTGCTTTTTTCCTCTTAAAAAAAAAGTACTATGTTTAAGGAGGAATTTAGCAATTAGATGATTGCTGTAAAATAGCAATTGACATTTGCCCTCTCTATTTTTTTCCTTAGCATCAAAGATGTTTAATTTGAATAAAAGCTTTCTCCTCCACAAACTGACATTCTCCCTGAGTTTTATCTTACTCTAAAGTCATTATCTTACAATTAGGTCTGAACCTAGGGGTAAAACAACAACAACAAAATCCAGGAACCCCCAACACTGAAATCTTATGTAGGCTGTGGCTTTCTGATGCTATCTGAGCGGAGCTGCTTTTATCGTTCTGGTGTTTAAAGGAAAAGGTCTCTGTTCTGTTCCCTCCGCCCACCCATACCCACTCCACTTTATTATTCTTTTCACTTGAACCTGCTGAGGAGTCCCAGGCCTGTGTGCGTCAGGACAAGATATTGTTATCATAAAAGTGAATGCGGAGGTCATGCATTTATCTTTGTCTCTTTGTCTCCCCTGCAGGATTCAGAGAAAGACAAGTTATGGATGAGGTGCTTTAATCTAAGCAAAGCTGGTATGGAGATGAATGGCTTGGGGTTGGGGGACAAAGAGAAACAGAACCTGGCTAGGGAGGGTCTGGGGGAGGAGTCTGTTCTGTTGAGTCATGTGTCTGGCACCACAGAAGGGACCCTGGAAACAAGCCAGTATGCCTCCATCTCGGCCCAGCGACAGTGCAGCGTGGGATATTTGAGAAAGCACAAACTCCTTCCCCATCGTTGTTACGTTAGGGGTGTAAAGGCCTGGAGTCAGACAATTTGCTCTGAATCTTGTGTTACTTTTTTTTTAGTTTTTGCTATAATTTGTGTGCACTCACCAGAGACACACAGAGAGAGGGAAAGTGAAAAATCATTCCCCGGGAGGATGGCCTTGTCCCAATCCCTTCATTTCCATTCTCCTCTCAGAATTTTGGGCATGCAGGGAACCAGCAGTTAGCGTAATGGCTATGTCGCTGGACTCCCATGTAGTCGACCACGGTTCGTGTCCCAGACCCGGTGGCTTAAAACTCACACCGGGCGCATGTGCGTGCGTGCCCAAGATCCCGAGAGGAGAATGGAGGAGAAGGGATTGCGGCGTGACCATCCCCCCCAGGGGGTGATTTCTCGCTTTCTGTCTCTATGTCTCTCTCTGTCTGTCTGGCGAGTGCACGTGCCCTATAGTGAAAATCTC
>NW_006159660.1:2277800-2311202 GCF_000334495.1 Tupaia belangeri chinensis | reverse complement strand
TTGGTCCGTGCGGTGCCCGCGCCCTATAGCGAAAATCTCTCCAAAAAAAAAAAAGAATTTTGGGCATGCATGCACACGCCCAAGTGTGATTTTTAATTCACCAGGTCTGAGACTCAAACCGCACAGTGGGCCATACAGGATCTAGTACTTTAACCTCCATGTCACCTGCTGGTCCAAATCTTGTGTAACTTTTTAGTTTCATAAGGGCAAGAAATATACCATGTCTCAGCCACGGTGCCCCCGCTGACAAATGCAAAACGATAGTGTGTACATTGTGCTTTATTGAGTTATTACTAGAGAAACGGGTGGGAAGCACAGGATACTGTGCCCTAGGGAGTAAGAGTCCTTCCTGCCTTCCTTCCATTATCCATGCATTCAACAAACTGTGATTGAATATTTACGATATGCCTATACTGTTTCTGGCACTGACCAAGTTAGTCAAGGTTCTTTTTTTTTGAGAGGTTTTTGCTATAGGGCACGTGCGCTCGCCAGACAGGCAGAGAGAGATATAGAGACAGAAAGCGAGAAATCACCCCCCAGGGGGGATGACCACGCCACAATCCCTTCTCCTCCATTCTCCTCTCGGGATCTTGGGCACGCACACACACGTGCCCAGAGTGAGTTTAAGCCACTGGGTCCAGGACGCAAACCGCGGTCGACTATGTAGGAGTCCAGCGACATAGCCATTACGCTAACTGCTGGTTCCCGTTAGTCGAGGTTCTTGAACTCATAAATTTACTAAAATGTTAATTATCATCATTATTATTATAACTGTAGAAAACTGAGAATCCAAGAAATTGAGTCATGGGGCCAAGAAGTAAAAATACTCAAAATAGATCAGGGTCTTAAGCTTCTACTCAAAGGTTTCTACCTACCCTAACTTATACTATATTGCTGTCCACTCAGTTTTAATATTGCTAGAGCATGTGCTTATCCTCTAACAAATTAAAAAAGGACATTTTAGCTGTTTTACCTGAGATCAAGTGATTTAAGAGGATTTCCCACTTTCTCTCTGTCTTTTTCCGGTGAGCTCATGTGCCCTATAGAGAGTGAGAGAAGGAAATGAGGAAGCACTCCTTTCTGCATGGGTGATGGTCGTGGCACAATCCCTTCTCCTCCTTTTCAGGATTTTGGTCTTTTCAGGATTTTGGGCATGTGCATGAGCCGGGCATTTTTTTTTTTTTGAGAGATTTTTGCTATAGGGTGCGTGTGCTCGCCAGACAGAGAGAGACAGAGAGACAGAAAGTGAGAAATCACCCCTCGGGGGGGATGGCCATGCCACAATCCCTTCTCCTCCATTCTCCTCTTGGGATCTTGGGCATGCACGCACATGCGCCCAGCATGAGTTTAAGCCGCCAGGTCCAGGACTCGAACCCCGGTCAACTTCATGGGAGTCCAGTGACATAGCCATTACGCTAACTTCTGGTCCCAAGCTGGGTATGTTTTTCAAGTTGCTGGGTCTGAAACTCAGCAGTCAGGCAAGTGCATTCCAGCCACCTTAAGCACCATGCCTCTAGGCTATGGAGCCAGCCCACAAACTCACTCTAGATAATTAACCCACTCCAGCATTAATCCATTCAGTCACAGCATTAATCTATTCATGCTGAGCCCTCATCACCTACTCAGCTCTTATTAGGCTCCTCCTCCCAATATTACTGATTGGAAATTAAATTTCCAATGTGTAAACTCTAGGGGACACATTCGAACCATAGCAATTAGTATAGACTCTTGGATACTTTCTTTACTTGGGTTATAATACAATGCTCGTTCTTCATTTTGTTGCTCAAATTGTTCTAGATCTGGCTACTGAGAGTTCTTTCTTTCAGCTCCTGTGTCCCTTTGATATACTTCCATTCGTGTGGTGTTTTTGTTTGCTTTTTGAGTGCTTTGCTTTCTGGAACCTTTAGATTCTCTAAGCTCATCCTATATAATTTCTGTTCCAGTTCTAGAATCAGACATTTCTCCAAGGAACCCTGGTAATTTTTACTATAGAATGGTATTAGAAATAAATATTTGGGAGCTAGCAGGTGACGTGGTGGTTGAGGTGCTGATCTCCCACAAGGTTGACTGTGATTTGAGTCCTGGACCCAGTGGCTTGAGGATCATAGCAGGCACAAGTGTGCGTATGCCCAAAATCCCAGGATGAGAATGTAGGAGAGGGAACTGCTGCATGGCCATACCCTCTAGGGGTGATTTCTCATTTTCTCTCTCACTGTCTTTGTCTGTCTCTCAAGCAAGCCCCCACACCCTATGGCCTAAACCTTTAAAACAAATATTTGGATACCAGGGGTGCTCACTGCTACTGTGATATTGTATCTATGCCCTCCCAGTGGACAGGGCAAGGAAATAAATGTGTTTACTAAATATTTACTAAATCCTGTGTACAGGTGGTCCCCAACTTATGGTAGCTTGATTTATGCTTTTTCAACTTTAGGAGGGTACAAAAGAAATACATGTTTAGTAAGCTTTGTGATTTAACATAGATACAGAAAATGTCATAAATCAATGAGCATCTGCCTACCCAAACCTATGAATATTTCTTTCTTTTTAGACTTTTGCCATAGGGTATGTATACTCACCAGAGCAAAACAGAGACAGACAGAGAGAGATGGAAAATGAGAGGTCATCCCCCAGGGAGGATGGCCACGCCACAATCCCTTCTCCTCCATTTTCTTCTTGGGAGTTTGGGCACGCACACACACACAGTATGTTTTTCAAGTCGCTAGGTCCAGAACTTGAACTAGAGTCAGTCGTGTGGTATCCAGCATCCTAACTGCCATGCCACCTGCCGGCTCTGTGTTATTTCCATGTGTAAATTCCTGTATCTCTATGAAGCTAAACATGAGTTCATAATAATGTGTCCAACTGTTTCATCACCACATGGACCACTCTTCCCATGGTTTAATCTGTAAATCCCCACTTCAGCATTAAAAACCCAGCTCTTACTATCCACAATGCATTTTCTCAGTTATTCACTTTTAATTAATTGAGTTGCCGGAAAAGTCATGATACAGTTTTTCGATGCAAAAATGTGTCGTGACTTTTCTCACACTCCAGTATATGTCTAATGGTATCAGATTTATTAAGTTGTACTCTTATGGGAAGCCACTAGAGTCCATGTTTATGTAGTTTCTTTTGCTTTTTGTCTTACAGAGCTTGCAAATTTCCAGTTATTATTTATTTATTTATTTTAAATAATTATTTTTCCTTCCTTTCTTTCTTTCTTTGACCAGAGAGGGACAGAGCAAGAGAGTGAGAGAAAGTGAGAAAGAAAGTAAGTTGCTAGGTCTGGGACTAGAACCACAGTTGGCCATATGGGAGTCCAGTGCCCTTAATCACCATGCCACCTGCCAGCCCCACAAATTTTGTTATTTTTTAAAAAGAAATTAAGTTAAATTAATTAGTTAACTAATTCAATTTGACCAGAGAGGGACAGAATGAGAGAGAGAAGGAAAGTGAGAAAGTAAGCTGCCAGTTCTGAGACTCAAACTGTGGTTGGCCATGTGGGAGTCCAGTGCCCTGAACCACCATGGCACCTGCCTGCCTCACAAAGCTCCAGTTATTTAGGTCTGCATTTTCTCCTCCAATTCCCTTCAGCGAGGTTGTTTCAAATATTTATAATGCAGTTAGATTTTTTTTTTTAAAATCACATTCAACATTCTATCCCAGGATCTCTAAATTCCTAATTAATTTGTTAATAATTTGCATACATTACCACTTACTCTGTGTTTTATGGGTTTTGACACAGTGCATATCATGTCCATCATTATAAAACCATACAGAATAGTTTTACTATCCTATAAATGCCTGTGCTTCACCTAGTCAACCCTAACCCTCATGTCAAGCCTGCAAGAACCTCTGATCTTCTCACTATTGCTGCAGTTTTGCCTTTCCTAAAATATATCACTGGAGTCATATGCAGACTTACAAACTGTATGCATTTCAAACTGTCTTTAAAAAAAAAAATCCAACAGTGTCTTGCTGTGTTGTAGTGTTTTTGCTTCAACCTCTCAGCTGGGACTATGAGTGTATGCCACCTCCTCCAGCTCTTATTTTTTTTTTTTTTTTTTTTTTTTTTTAATTGTAGGACAACACTTATGCTTGCCGGGAGACAGAGAGAGACAGAGAGACAGAAAGCGAGAAATCACCCCCGGGGGAGGGGGGTGGCCAAGCCGCAATCTCTTCTCCTCCTTTCTCCTCTCAGGATCTTGGGAATGCACACACACATGCCAGCGTGAGTTTAAGCCACCAGGTCTGGGACTCGAACCGCGGTCGGCTACGTGGGAGTCCATAGCCATTGCACTAACTGCTGGTCCCACCTCCCGCTCTTTTTCAGACAGGTTCTCACAATGTGGCCAGGCCAGCCTTAGGCTGGCAATCCTGCTTCAATTCTTCTCTCCAAGTTGCTGGGATTACAGGCTCTAGTTTTCTAAAATGGAAGTTTAGATTATTGATTCTAGATTACTTTTTCTAGTACATGCATTCAATGCTATAAATTTCCCTCTAAACACTGCTCTCACTATCCCATAAATTTTGATAAACTGTATTTTCATTTAATTTAGCTCATAATGCTTTCAATTTCTTATGAGACTTTGGTACATTTTATCAGGAAAACCACCTTGGTTTAGTTATTTATATTGAAAGGTTATTATTATTCAGTGATTATAGTAAATAAACATAGGCCTAATTGAATTGCTTATTATTCCTCATGTGAGTTTTAGTAGTGTGTGTCTTTTAAGGAACTGATTCATTTATATACGTAATCAGATGTGTGGGCATATAGTACATACCCACAAATACGAATACAATTCTTTGATTATAGTTTTAATGTCCATGAGAGTGGTACTGATGGTTCACTCTTTTACTCCTAGTATCAGTGATTCATATTTTCTTTAGTTTGTGTGGCCAGAGGGCTGTCAATCTGATTGATCTTTTCAAAGAACTGGCTTTTGGTTTTATTGATTTTTCTTTTTTTTTTCTATTGTTACTTTTACTGATTTCTTCCCTAATTTATTTTTATTTATTTATTGCCTCCTCTAGGCTTACTCTTATTTTTCTAGTTTTCTAAAGCAGAAGCTTAAATGATTGATTTTAGACTTTATTTTTCTTTTTTAAAAGGAGTTATTTAGGGGCCAGCAGATTGCATAATGGCTATGTTGCTGGACTCCCACATAGTCAACTACGGTTCGGTCCTGGACCTGGTGTCTTAAAACTCATACTGGGCATGTGTGCGTACCTCCCCTAAATCCCAAGAGATGACTGGAGGATAAGGGATTGCTGTGTGGCCATACCTCCTAGGGGGTGATTTCTCACGTTCTGTCTCTCTGGTGAGTGCAAGTGCCCTATAGCAAAAATTTCTTAAAACGTTATTCAATTTTATTTATTTATTTATTTTAGAGACAGATTTTTGCTATAGGGTGCATGTGCTTGCCAGAGAGACAGACAGAAAGCTAGAAATCCCTCCCCCCCTATGGGGAAATGGCCATACCACAATCTCTTCTCCTCCATTCTCCTCTTGGGATTTTGGACATGTACGCACACGCACTGGGTGTGAATTTTAAGCCGCCAGATCAGGGACTTGACCCATGCTTGGCTATGTGGAAATCCAGCGATATAACCATTCTGCCATCTGCTGGCCCCTATTACTATTATTTTAAAAATTGCTATAGGGTACATGTGCGAGAGAGAGAGCAAGCGAGCTAGCTAGCCAGCTGCCAGGTTCAGGACTGAACTGCAGTTGGCCATGTGGGAGTCTACCACCTTACCAACCATGCTGGCCCTAGGTTATTTTACTTTTCTAATATCTGCATTTAATGCTATACATTTTCCTCTAAATACTGCTTTCAGAGTATCTCATAAATTTTGAAAAAGTGTGCTTTCATTTTTATTTAGTTCATGATTGCTTATGAGGCTTCATTGACCCTATACTAATCAGAGGTAGCTGTTTAACTTCCAAATATTTGGAGTTTTTCTAGCTTTTTCCCTTCTCTATTTCTTTTTTAATTTTGGTAACTGATTTGTAATTTCATTCCACTGTAGTTTGAGAATGCATTTTGCCTGATTTACATTCTTTTAAAATTTGTTGAAGTATGATCTTATAGTCCAGGATGTGTTCTTACTTGGTGCATGTTCCACGTAAGCTTGAGAAGAATCTGTACTCGGCTGCTGTGGGATGGAATATTCTCTAGGTGTCCATTAGATCAAATTGACTGACAGTGCTGATCAGCCAACTATATCCTATACATTTTCTGCCTGCTTAATCTCTCAGTTACTGAAAAAGGGGTGTTAAAAGCTCCAACTAAAATAGCAAATTTGTTTATCTTTGTTTACAGTTCTAACAGTTTTTACCTCATGTATTTGACATTTTCTTGTTAGGTGTATACATGTTTAGGACTGTTAGGTTTTCTTAGAAACTTGACCCCCTTGTCATCATGAAATACCCCTATTTATTGCTGATGATTTCCTGTTTTTAAAATCTGCTTCAGATTTCTTATATAGGAGGTGATCCCAAAAGTCAAGAATGAGGGAGTGAGAGGGTAAAATCGGGAGGTGCAAAACTCCTATTATTTACTGAGGCTGTCACTCTGGGAAACAGTGGCTTGATTAAGCAGGGATATTTGAGAAATATGTGGACTGCTTCCCAGAATTGTTAGTCTGAAAGATGTGAGCCTGGCACGTTTATCCATCCTAACTGTCTTTGGATGAGGGCTATTTGGGGGCATTAATGTTTTCATACTTTGGAGCCTGGCTTGCTCTGAGTCTAGGAGACTCCAACCATGGCAGAGAGGATACTGAGGCAGAATCTACAGTATAGGGCATGAGCTTGAGGGGAGTGTTACCTAGGTGCACAGGATGGGTGGAACTGTCCACTATAACTGAGACTGCAATAGGAAGCAGGCTAGCTGACAGATCTCAGAGCACAAAAGGTCTTTGCTATGATGAATTGCTATTGCAATCTTTGGTGTGTATAATTATTCTAAAACACATCAGTCAGATGTCCTATCTGAACAGTATACCTGCATAGTGCCAAGGGGTATTTATGCCTCCTTACCATGCTGAAAGCCACTCCAAATAAAGGTATTAAATACAACCAGTGTGCTTACTATGGTCTGCAGCTTCAGATAAATTCCTTTGGCTGTTCATTTCCATTTGGATGGCTGTTTCTAAATAAAAATTCTGAAACTTACTCAGGTTGTATGTATAGAATGAGACTGATTACTTGTTTGAATACTGAGAAATTAGCAGGTCATCTGGGTCTGAACATCCATTCTTCTCAAATCCCATCTCCCAAATTATACCCTTGTGTGCATTTATTTCTTATGCTTTCTCTGCAATTATGTATGCAAAGGGGCCCAGTTATCTAAAAGGATCTGTTATTTGATGTGTGTCCAGATAATGCCTTTGGTTAACTGATGAGTGGATCACTTGCAGTTTCTCATGACAGTAGACCAGCCGGCAAAGGAAAGAATTACTGTCGGGTCAGCAGGTGGCACGGTGGCATGGACTCCCACATGGCACGCCACAGTTTGAGTTCCTGACCTGGTGGCTTGCTTGATCACTCCCCACCTGCCCTATTGAGAACTTAAAGAATAAATAAATAATTTAAAAATAATTATTATAATAGTACATGTACTAGACTCTCATCATCATGAGAAACTAGGTTTATAGTGAGGGTAATGGAAGTATGTCTGAAACTTAGGGTGTTCTTTGGGTGCTGTTTCATGTTTCCATGCCTGTTGATAATGGTATATGGGAAGTGTGACAATCCATCCCCACAGTGGCAAGGGAACCAGAGGCTTAGACTCTTTGCAGGTGAAGGTTTGGATCACCCTACTGAGCACACATCCCAGCTGAAATACTAGGTAAAAGTGAAGAGTATCTAAAATGGTTAGAAGAGAACCTCTGGACTGGCTCTAGTCATGACAGCCGGGTTCATGAACCCCTTGCATTAAGTGCAGGTGATGCTGGCTACTGATTTGAAAAAGACTGTGCCATTATTTGGACTTAGAGAACTAAAGCACAGCTGAGTGGTTCAAGGAGTGGACTCTATCAGACATCTCAAAGCCTCTGATTTCATCCTCATCTCTTATTTTAGTGAATCTGAAACAACTGGCTCTACCCATACTTCAGCCAGCTTCCTGCAGGTGCAGCGTGGTAATATTTCACCTCTGGTTTTCATGGCATGCTTTTCCCTTTTTGTGCTAGCTTTTTATTCTGTTGTGGTACATGATGCCCCTGGGAACCTCTATGGTGAGTTCATGCACCCTCTAGTAATTAAAAAAGAAAAACATCAAGAAGTCTATGTATACACAGTGTCAAGGCAAATCCTCTCCTAACAGACTATTGTCTCTATAGGAAATTTTAGAGCTGCTGTGGAATCAGAAATTGTGACATCTGGAGGAGGGAACAGAAATTTTTTTTTTAATTAAAAAATTTTTTTTTTTTATAGTCACTGAGAGGGGAGTGGGTAAGAATTCAGGTTGGAGGCAGAGTTTGTGCAATTGGATGATAGGGGTGTTATCCTCCATCATAAAAGCACATCATAATTTTCCAACTGTTTCTATTTGTCTTATGGTTTGATCATTGATAGTTCAATTAGGTACTTAAGAGAAGGACCCTAGTGGGTGTCTAACATCATTTAATCATGATTTAAATGTTATTAAGCATTCATTAATAATACACATACTTCCTTAAAGAGACTTCATTAAAAATATGCCACTTCCTGGGGTACCAGCAGGTGGTGTGATGGTTAAGGCACTGGATTCCCATATGGCTGACCATGATTTGAGCCCTAGACCCTGTGGGTTGAAAATCATGCCAGGTGAATGTGCATGCCCAAAATCCTGAGAGGAGAATGGAGGAGAAGGGACTGTAGCATGGCCATCCCTGTGGGGGGTTGGGGGGTAGGGAGGAATGATTTTTTAATTTCATCTCTCTCTGCCTCTCTTCTATGAGTACATGTGCCCTATGGCAAAAACCTAAAATAAATAAATAAATAAAAATGCTATTGCCTTACAAGGTGTGTCTTCCAGCTACCTATTTATGGCTGAAAACAACATTATTTAGCACATGAATTTCTATTTCAGGCAGGGTATGGTGGGAACATCTAACTGCTGCCCCATTCAGCAGCTCAAAGTCTAGAAGACAGACTCATCAGAAGGCTCATAAAACTGGAGTTTAATGCTGGCTGTCAGCTGGGGCCATAGGAAAAGGTGTTGGCCAGAGCACTTACATGTGGCTTCTTCATGTGGTCAGGGTTTCCTCCCACTATGGCAGCTAGGTTCCAAAAGCGAACATTTCAAAGGAGAGACACAAACAGAAGCTGTATTGTCTTCTCTAACTCAGCTATGGAAGTCCCACAGCATCACTTTTATCCTTGCTATTCATTAAAAGCAAGTTACTAAGTTTGGCTCATACTCAAGAAAAGGTAAATTAAGATTCCACATTTTCAAGGGAAATCTGTTTTAAAATTTAGAATATTTTAAAACCTACATAGTATACAGGGGACTAACAGTTCCTCTTGTTCCTCGTTGAGTCATCACATACAATTCTATTTACATAATTTGTTCCATGATATGTGAACATATTTTCTAAGCCAACAGTGACCAATAGAACTTTCTGTAATGATGGAAGTGTTTTATATCTGCTCAGGCTCAGTAGTTACTTGAGCACTTGGAATGTGGCTAATGAGACTGAAAAACTGCATATAAATTTTATTTTGTTTAGTAAACTTAAATTTAAATATGTATAGATGCATTGTGGCTACCTATTGGACATCTCTGTTGAAGAACAAGTAAAAGGACAAAGTTCAACTCCCAGCAGTGATGTGAGTGTTGGGCTGGCTTTCTAGTACAAAGCTACAACATTCCAATTACAAACAAAATGCTTCCAGGCTTGACTACATTCAAAGGTACAAATGGGGATGATCTGGCCATGGATGTCCTAGAGAGGAGAAATTTCCTAATGTGTGGGTGTGGAAAAGTAGAATAATCACTGGTGAGAAGTGTCAGGACAACTTCTCTGGTGGGCAAGATGCTGGAATCGTTTAGACATGCTCATCCTTGCTCAACATCCCATCTCTTCACACAGACTCTAGCCAACTTCTTTTGGCTTGAAGTATGAGGAATCTTTAAGGCTGGATCTCACAAGATGATGACTTCTGAAATTCCTGTGTGCGCCTGTCTCTACTGCCTGCTTCTCCCACTCCTTTCTCCTTCCTATTCTTTAGCCTTGAAACTTGTGATTTTGGAGTGTGTAGTCACAATGTTGAAAACATCTTGGCTATCCTATCAAATAATGAACAATCAGCATCATGCCAAATATTTTGATTTTGATCTACTATATATAAGGTTCCCTGATAGATAGAGCAGTAAGAATTACCCTTGGAATGCTATCATCTTGTTGGTGAGATTTAATAGAATAGCTAACAAGTATGGAGGATCCTACTGTGTACCAAATACCAAGTTATTATTTTGGTTATTATGATCTCATTTGATCCTTTTAAAACCCTATGACACAGATACTTTAATTCCATGCTTTTAAAATGGGGAAACTGAGACTCAGTTAGGTGATAAAGCTCACCTCAAGTAAAACATCTATGAAAATGGTTGAGTGGGTATTTAGAGGTGGGCTAGTTAAGCTCCATAGTCTATAGTCATTACCACTCATCTATGCTAAAACTCATCTATGCTAAAAACTCAGTATTCTCAATGGCATTTCTCACTTATGGGGACTCGAATTTGACAAAGCCAAGTCATACATAGTTGAGAAGACTTAGCAGAGTTTCTGAAGGACAGCAAAATGCTGGCCTTTGGGTTATACCAGAGAGTGAGAATACTAAAATTTTCTTGTCATCTGTAAAGCCATGATAATAAGTTGAGGAAAGAATTATCAAGAGAGGCTATGGAAAAAAATAGTTTTTTAGAATTACCCTTTGGAGAAAAATATCTTTGGAATAACCACGAGATGACTGGGAAGGGCTAAGCAGAAAACGAGAGGATCTTTTGAGAGTCATAGCCCTTCTGTGAAATGTTGAAACCTGCCAACTTCCTCTACCTGGGAAGGAATGCTATGGTAGGGTGTACATGTTTCAACTTACTGAATTCATCAGAAAGCCTTCAGGAATTGCCTTCTAATGCCAGCATAAGCCTCCCTGAGAGTGAACAGATCCAATTTTTAAAACTTTGATTAGCTAAAGAGAAGTGAAAATATCTCTACTGAGGGCACATAGAAAGATAAAGAATTTTTTTAAAGAATTATTTATTTATTATTAATTTTTAGTTTGACCATAGAAAGACACACACATACACAGAGAGAGAGAGAGAAAGAGAGAGAGAGAGAAAGTAAGCCACCAAATCCAGTACTGAAACAATGGTCAATCATGTGGGAGTCCAATGCCTTAACCCACACGCCACCTGCCTGCCCCAAGATAAAGAATTTAATGGCATGATTATTTGTCTCAAACTCAATACCATATAGACATTAGATTCAGAGACCTAAATTTGAATCCCTGTTCTGTTAATTATTAATTCACCCTGGACATATACTTAATTTCTTTGTCTTCCTTGTTAGAAAAGTAGAGACAATAAAAACTGTATTATAGTTCAACTGTGAGAAGTCCTTGCTTAGTGTTGTGACTGGCACTTAGTAAGCACTCAAATAAATCGTAGCTGTTCTGATAAATGGTCAATAGGCTCAACTACAGTGGTGAAAGCAGTCGGAAGCCTGTCTGCAATGCTGGAGCCAAAAGGAAGACTGGGGTGACTGAAACATGCCTGACACTGCCAGGCTGGAAAGCTGGGGGTGAGGGTTATGGTATGAGGACACCCGCTGAGGAACTTTCTGGAAATAAAATAAACTTAAAAAAAAAGTTAATAGAGAATATCATGGACTCCAGAACTATACCACCTGTGTTTGAATTCAAGGTCTACTGCCTTGGGCAGGGTACTCGAACCTTTCTGGGTCTCAGCTTTCTCACCTTAAAAATGGAAATGAAAATAATCCCTCATAACATCATTACCTGTTAAGATGGTTACTACCAAAAAAACCCCCAAACAAACAAAAAAAAAACCCAAAAAAACCCAAAACACCCCCCCCACACACACACACAAATGACAAGTGTTGGCAAGAATGTGAAGAAAACGGAAACTTTGTGCACTGTTTGGTAGGAATGTAAAATGGTGCAGACTCTATGGAAAACAATATAGTGGTGCCTCAAAAAATGACACATAGAATTACTATATGTTCCACCAATTCTATTTCTGGTTATGTACTCAATATAACTGAAATGAGGGTCTAGAGATATTTTCACCTCTATGGTCATAGCAGCATTACTGGCTACTGGCAGCAATAGCCAATGGGTAAAAGCAACCCAAGTGTCCATTGATGGATATATGACTAAGCAAATGTAGTATATATGTATAATGGAATGTTATCTGGCCTTAAAAAGCAAGAGAATCTTGACTCATGCCAAATCGCAGATGAATCTTGAGAATATAATGCTAAGAGAAGTAAGCCAGTCACAAAAAGAGAATTATTGTATTATTCTTTTTATGGTAGGTACCTGAAGTAGCCAAATTCATAAAGACAGAAAGGAGAATGGTAGTTGCCATGGTCTGGGTCTGGGAAAGCGGGAACGGGAAGTGGCTGTTTAGTGGGTACATGACTTCATAGCTTCAGTCTAGCAGGGTAAAAACTTGGGGGGATGGATGGTGGTGACAGTCACACAACAAAGTGAATGTACTTAATGCCTTGAAACATATGCTAAGAAATGATTAAGATGCAAACTTTTTATTTGTTTTACCATGGAAAAAAAAATAAAAAAGAGGGCTACTCTTGGGGGCTAGCAGGTGGCATGGTAGTTGGGGTGCTGGAATCCCTGGGGGGGGTGGTGGTAATTTCTCACTTTTCCTTTCTCTGTTTTCATGTCTCCAGTGACCACACAGGCCCTATGTCAAAAACAAAAGACAGGGAACCAGCAGTTAGCATAATGGCTATGTCACTGGACTCCCACGTAGTCGACCGTGGTTCGTGTCCCGGGCCCGGTGGCTTAAAACTCACGCCGGGCGTGTGTGCGTGCATGCCCAAGATTCCGAGAGGAGAATGGAGGAGAAGGGATTGCGGCGTGACCATCCCCCCTGGGGGGTGATTTCTCGCTTTCTCTCTCTATGTCTCTCTCTGTCTGTCTGGCGAGCGCATGCGCCCTACAGTGAAAATCTCTCCAAAAAAAAAAAACAAAACAAAAACAAAAGACAACAAAACTGCTTCGTGCCAAGTGTTGAGTATTGCCTGGCATTGAGTAAAAGACTTTGTTATGGTGACAAGGATGATGATGATGAGGAGATCATCCTTATTTATTAACAACTTTATTTATATACTAGTCCTGTGTGATGCTGTATAAATTAATATTCACTTCCTGTCTCCACATGACAAGGATAATAACCAGCCAAGAGTTAAACAGAAGATTAGTACTCAGACTAACCTACCTGCCAAATTCTTTACAATGTTGATTTTTTTAATGTATGAAAGAAATGAATATTAATGACTTTCAATTTCTTTCTTCTATCTTCATGACCAACCTCATAGCATCCAAGTAAAAGAGACAGAGATGAAAAGAGATTACATTGGGGTTTTATGTTTTTTAACAGTAATTTTTAAAAAGTCAGGTGTCTTATGATTGATAAAATTTAGGAAGGACTTTGAAAAATAAATAATAATGCCATCCCATCATTTGTGACAAGGTTAAGAAAAAATTCTGCAAACCACTAAGCTGTAAGAAACTGCTCACATGCTAAAAGTAATAATGGTAATTTTCAAATAAGATGCCAAACTAGTTGGACTGTCAACTCCCGGGAAATCGTGTATTCTCACGGATGGTAGTTCCTAATGCTAGGGAGAAAGAGAAAAGGAAGTGACAGGCTAGTTCAACTATGCTAATTTCAAAGGCTGAGGCTTTTCTCTGGCATGTGTCTGAGAAGCAGAGTCACTGTGACCAAAGTTACCAATTGAGGCAGCAGACACCAGGATTTAACTTGAACGCTGTCATCTGTGTTGAGTGACACGTGATGGAGCTGAAGAAGGGGACGCTGGGTTTAGGTCAAGGCCGCAGGAATCAGACACTCTGCATCCAAATCCTGTCTCAACCACTTAGCCACCATGTGATCTTGCAACAGCTAATACCAAACCCAGTTTTCTCACCTGGATGTGGGGCAGCACCTACTTCACAGAGGTTGTGATGTTAGAGAGTAGGTAAATAGATGATTGATAATAAGATAAAAATGTAGATCATTTGATAATAATTACACAATGAATTAGGTGATAATTGGGAAATATGTAATTAGATCATAAAAATCAGATAATACATGTCACTATTCGATACACATTGGGGTGATTGTAGAGGTAGTGGTGGTGGTGATCATGATGAAGATAGGAGAGACAAGGAGAAAGAGGAGGAGGATGAGAATGGAGAGGAGGAGGACCTTCTGCCACCACTGCCCAGGAACTGAGAAAACTCTTAACTCATTGTTAATAAATGAATGAATGAACTGGAACCTTCTATATTAGACAATAGGGGAGTCATGCTTTAACACGGCAGTCATGTTCTTTGTCCTTACTTTGGTGGGATCATTGTAAATTCTCTGTGGGACCCTGGGTAGATCACTAAACTTCACTGTACCAGGACTGCTTTCTGCAGTTAGTAATAGAACATCTAATTTAAAGTAGTCTACACAAGTCATGGTTTGAGAAGGTGCCACTGACATCAGCTCAGAACCTGAATAACCTAAGGTCTGGACTATCTGGGAGTCCCTTGGCCCTTTTGTCATTCTGGTTGTCTCACTATTACAAAGTATATGCCAATATGTAACCCAATATGTAACTAAAATATTCTGGCACAGAGTACCATGTTTTCTTTCTTTCCTTTTTTCTTTTTTCTTTTTCTTTTTGGAGAGGTTTTTGCTATAGGGCACATGCGTTTGCCCCTTCTCCTCCATTCTCTTCTTGGGATCTTGGGCATGCACCCACATGTGCCTGGCGTGGGTTTCAAACTGCTGGGTCCAGAAATTGGACCACGTGGGTCCGGGACTTGAACCACGGTCAACTACATGGGAATCCAGTGACATAGACATTACACCAACTGCTGGTCCCAGACTCGCATGCTTTCTTAACATACACATAACAAGAAATGAGGGCCAGCAGGTGGCGTAGTGGTTAAGGTGCTAAACTCCAACATGGGTGGCCACAGTTCAAATTCTGGACCTGGTGGCTTGGTTTCTCATTTTCCCTCTCTCATCCTGTTTCACTCTGGTTAGCCCACCTGCCCTGTAGCAAATTTAAAAATAATAGTAATAATAATCATAAATAAAATTAAATAATTCTTTGAAAGAACTATAAGAAATGCCCTGTGAAAACTATTTTTTGAGTGATAGATATTTATTTAGGAAACAAAAATTCTTCTAACTCTGCCACATGAACTTTTTTGTTCTGTAAACTCTTAAACATTATTTATAATGAGAATTGTTTTCAAAAAATTTCTGAGATTTTTTCTCTGCTAATTTTAACTAATGATTCATTTTTATGGGTAAATTACAGCTCTATTATTAGTCTATGGTATGCTTATAGGTCTTCCTGTGAAAAAGGTTTGAGAAGCAGAGGATTTCAAGAAGATAGAAAAGGTCTTTCGTGTAATTTTTTCTCATGGTAGTTTTTGTTTAAAATTTCTAAAAGGAAGGGAAATATGTGAGATTTTCAAAATTCATTAGGTCAAGAGGCCCATTTTCCATAAGTCAACTGTATTAGTTTCCTATTGCTGCTATAACAAATTATTACAGTCTTAGGAGCTCAAAAAAATTATGTGAATGTATTTTCTTATCATTCTGGCACCCAGAAATCTGTTCCAAATCTTATTGGACTAAAATCAAAGTACTGGCAAAGCTGCGTTCCTGTGGGAAGTTCTCGCTACTTCAGCTATTTTGTATCTGAAAGCTATTACTGCATGGAAAGGTAAACTCTCCTTAACCTTGCACACACTCCTGTGGTAATTGCTTTCAAACCAGACTGCAACTGGTTTCCATTTTGTTCTTGGCACTAAGATTAGCAATGAAATGAACATGGGATAGTTTAAACTATGACATAGTTAAACAAAGATCCTTTTCTTTCTATTTCCTGCATTCCTTGGCTCATGGCTCCTTCTTTCATTTTGAAAGTTAGCCATGCAAGACATTCAAATCTCTCTGTTTCTCACCTCTGCATTCTTCATCACAACTCCTTCACTGATTCTAGTCTTCTTGCCTCCCTTTTTGATGGGCCTTATAATTAGATTAGACTCTCATGCTCATAATACAAATAGTCTTTCCATATCCTTATTCTTAATTTAATCCCATTAGCAAGGTCTTTTTCTTTTTTGCCAGGACAGTTAAATATCTTGAGGTTCTGGAAAGTAGGATGTAGATTATCTCTGAGGACATGGTGTATTTCTGCTCCACCTAAACTGTCTAGGTTTCTGAGGAGCCAACTAAGTAAAACCCTGGCCTGCATTGCTCAACTTTTAGATGAACTGGAAAGAAGTGGGAAAGGAAAAATCAGAATATAATGGTCCACATAATTTAACTTAATTCTAATTCATATGGATGGTATGCTAGTTAAGGTACTAACAGGAAACGAACAGTGGACTTGAAGGGGTTAATCAAGTGACCATTTTCAAAGGTATGTGTCAGGAATAACCATAAGGAATAGTCCCAGCCTTTCAACCTTCCTTCCACCTGACCCAACATAGGGTTCAAACCAATTAGAGAAACTCCCATTTAAAAGAACATTAGTGATAGAAGTTCAGGACTGGTATAGAGGCACCGTGGAATCATCATGGATTCAGCTTCTCATTTTTTGATTTGTTGGCCTCAATGTTTGACTTTCATCCTTAGGTCATGAGTTGGCTGCTGGAATTCCAATGCTCAAGTGCAGAGAGCAGGGGGGAGAAGAGCAGGGGCAAAGGGCCTTCTCAGAAGCCCCTGGCCTAAGACTTCTGCTTATATCTCAGTGGCCTTCCTGAAGTACAAGGGAGGGTGAAAATGTACCTTGTTCAGCTAGACACACTGCTCACTGTTCTGGCACTAAGGATCAAACGATCTATTTAAGGAAGTTAAAAATGTAATGATCATTTACTGACCATTTCCTATGTGCTGGCACTGTGGTATACATCATTTCATTAAACAGTCAGAATGACTATATGAAATAAGAGATAGTGTGTCATTCCTTTGCTACAGATAAGGATTAACTGAGACTCAGAGAGGATAAGAACCTTGTCTGAGGTCATATAACTAGGACGTAGGCCAGCATTTCCAAAAATTGTTGACTTGAGCTTGGGATTTTATAAGACCAGATATATTTCTTGAGAACATCCATGAGTTTCTTATTTCTCAAGTGTGGTAGAATTCTTACAGGTGGAGCCAGCAGGTGGAGTGGAAGTTAAGGTAGCTGGATGCCACATCACTGACTGCATGGTTCAAATCCCGGACTCAGTGGCTTGAAAATCATGCCAAGTGCGTATGTGTGCATGCCCCAAATCCTGAGAGCATAATAGAGGAAAACAGATTGTGAGGAAGCCATCAACTCTGGGGGGTGATTTCTCATTTTTTCTCTCTCCAGTAAGCACATGTGCCCTATAGCAAAAACAAAAACAAACAAACAAACGAAAGAATTCCTACAGTCTAATATGAACTCTTTCTATTCTATTAGGTAGTTGGAAAAGTCATGATACAATTTTGCATAGAAAAACAGAAAGCATGTCATGACTTTTCCAACTAACCAATATATTATTAAGCTATAAATTCAGAATATAATAGCAGTTAACAGCCTTTATGAAATTTAGGCAAGTGATAAACTCTTTTTTTTAAAAGAATTATTTTAATTTAATTTCATTTATTCATTCATTTATTTTTTAATTTGACCAGAGAGAGACACACACACAAAGAGAGAAAGAGAGAGAGAGAGAGAGACAGACAGACAGTGAGAGAAAGACAGTGAGAAAGCAAGCCATCAGGTCCAGGACTCAAATTGTGGTCATCCATACCCATATGGGAGTGTTCAGCACCTTAACCACCATGCCACCTGCTATTCCCCGCAAGTGATAAACTCTTTAGATTTTCTCCATTCCCAGATGCTTAACTTGACATCTATTAAGGTCTTGCAATATACAAGGTGTTTTCTCTGAAGCTCTGTTCTTATATAAACTCTCCTGATGCAAATCAAGATTCATTACAATTCCATATTTCTGGCTTTTGTTTATGCATTTTATCATCTCAGGATGAAAAATAACTTATTCTAGTAAAACAAAGTATAAATTTTGTGCTAGCTACTACATGTTGTGAAGTGCCTGCTGAAATTAGAGCATAGCTTTGTCATATCAATATGCCAGTTCATCCTTAATGAACTTAATTTTTAGTTTAATTTATATAATTAAACTCAGCAATATATGAGTGAGGTTTTTAAAGAAGGTATATTACTCATAAAGTTCATGCTGGGAAATTTGGAAGTCCAGCCAGACTAAGATAGTGTCATGGGCTTTGTGTTCAGTTGAGAACAAAAGAGGGGCTTTCCACAAACTTGGACACAGAACAAGTTGCACCTAAGATTAAACTGTGGATCAAACGTTGAAAGCTGGGATCACATAATATAAGTCATTGTCATCTTAACTACATTCCTGTGTTGAGTAAAAACGATATATTATTGCTAACTCATCCAGGTCTTTCTCAGTCTCTTCTCGAAAGAAAATTCAAAGCTTGCCGTGTTAGTGTAGTTTCTGAGGAGTCTGAACTGTAATGTGCATTATATGTTGGGGCTGACACTTTCCAGAGGCAGTGATCATTGTAATCTGCTGTTCCAAGAACATAGTGGGCACATGGATATTTATTCAAAGAGTGAATGAAGGAATACTCGATTTTCTAGTTTCTTTCATTTATTTATTTATTTATTTATTTATTTTTGGACAGATTTTTGCTATAGGGTGCACGTAGTCGCTTGAGAGACAGGGAGAGACAGAGAGAGTAAGACGGAAAGTGAGAAATCACATCCTCCCTCCCACCACTCCACGGGGGAATGGTCACACCACAATCCCTTTGCCTCCATTCTCCTCCTGGGATTTTGGGCATGTAAACACACGGGTCTGATGTGAGATTTTTAAGCCACCAGGCCTGGGACTTGAACCATGGTCGACTATATGGGAGTTCAGCAATGTAACCATTACGCCATCTGCTGGTGCCACTAATTTCTTTTAAATGTAAGGATCCTGGCTGTGGCTTCTAGACCTATTAGCCACCCTGCCTCTAAGTCACTATTTGCCCTTTCCTCTTCGATGTCTGGCTTCTGTCTACTTTGGTTTAACTAAATAGTCTTCTTGAAAAATCACTCCTTGCGTCTTACTCAGTAACTCTTCAGCTCTGTCTCAGTCCATTTTCTACCTGGTCTGACAACACCATTGGCTAAGGTTGGCTTGACTTTGTAGCAGTCTCCCCTCTTAGTCTCTGGGATACTGCTCAAGCTTGATTTTCTAGCTCCCACTTAGATTTTAGCTCTCTTATTCTTTGACTTTTCTTTCACTGTTAAATGGAAAATCACTAATATTCAGTTGTCCACTGAGGTCTCCTCATACATTTCTAAGTCCTCTCCTTGGAGGATCTCATTTATATACTTGTTTACAGACCTCATTCCCAGCAGTTACTCCTGACCTGCTGCCTCTGTCCTGCACTTTTTCTGTTCTCACCTCAGCTCTCGTGATCTAGCAGCATGGAAGACTTCTATACATGCCAAAAGTGGAAGGGATTACTTCATCTCCAACGCACTCACACTTTCCCACACACACTCACATAAGCAATTCCTTAACTTTTTGCTTACTAATTTTTGCATTCATCAGTAGATTTTGCCTGCCATTATTCTTTTCATTTTTAATGTTAATTACTTTATTTTTCTGAGGTTGACTAAAGAAAGACAGAGAAAAGGAAAGTGAGAAAGAAAGCTGCCAAGTCCGGGACTTGAACTGTGGTCAGCCATGTGGGAGTCCAGCCACCTTAACTACCATACCACCTCTTGGCTCCCTTTTCTCTCTTAAAAAATTAAGAAAAATTTTATGTCCAGTGTGATCTTCAAGCTCTTGGTTTTAAGACTTGAACAGTGGTTGGCCACATGATAACCAGAAGCTTAATCACCATACCACCTTCTGGCCCCAGTTGCCATTATTATTACTTGATATTTTAATTATGATTTTATATGCCCTCAATTCCATCCACATTTATTAATTCCTTCCATTACATTTGAATTTAAATTATTAGCAATAGTCATGAATAGTTTTTTGAGTATTTACTCTGAGCCAAGTATTGCACTAAACACTTAAACATTCACTGTGTCATTTGATGTCCACTCTTTGAATTAGTTATAGCTATGCTCATTTAACAAATTAGTAAAGGGAGCCCCAGAGAGGTCCAATAGCTTGACCATGGCCAAGAGGATGAAGCCAGTAAAACAAGTTTTTCTGATGCTAAAACTTAGTCTTTTTTATTTAACTTTTCCATGAGACACACACACACAGAAAGAGAGGAGAGAGAGATAGGCACCCCTGTCAGGGTCCCCAAACCAAGATCCATCCACAGCTTCAGCCAGCCCCGACCACTAGCATATGTGTGCCTAGTCTGCTCAGGGAGGTCCCAGGATGCAAACCCAGGACCTTTCCCATGTGGGTCTGGTTGTATTACTGCTATGCCATTGCCTAGCACCTAAAACTTACTTTATCAATCCATATATATGATATCACTTTGGTTTAAACATTTACTTCATTAGATAGTCTGTTGAGAGCTCCCTGCCTCCAGAATCTTATCCTCCAATGCCTCACAGGATCCAATTCATTTTCCTTAGCTCTGGCATTATTCATATTATGTTCCTCAATGTATTTTAACATCCATCTTTCTTTAAGGACAGGATGAGAGCTGAAGTTTTAGGGAGATTTTTGATATAGGGCATGTGTGTTTGCTGGAGAGACAGAGAGACAGAAAGTGAGAAATCAGCACCCCCCCTCCTCCCGGGGATGGCCATGCCACAATCCCTTCTCCTCCAGTCTCCTCTCAGGATTTTCGGCATGCACACACATGTGCCTGGCTTAAGTTTTAAGCCACTGATTCTGGGACTTGAACCACACCGGATATGTGAGAGTCCAATGATGTAACCATTATAGCATCTGCTGGTCCTGAGAGCTGAAGTTCTTAATTTGTAACAAAGGTATCTTACATCTGACCCTAAAGCAAAGTAGGTAAGTACCCTACTCTTATAATTTTTTTTCCTTTCCAATGGCCTGTGAATTCATTGTGATTTCTATCTCTATTTTTTGCCTAATTCATTTTATTTGGAATATTATTTCTCCATTATTCTTGCCCATTTCTTAAAGTTCATGTCTTATGTGAGGTAGAAAACCTATCGGCTCTATCTTCCACACATATTCTGAATCTGGTTTAATCTCACTTCCACTGCTAATACCTAGGTTCAGAATACCATCATCTTGTTCCTGGATTAATGCAGTCACCTCTTTTTTAAAAAACTAATTATTTAATTTAATTTAATATATTTATTTAAATTTGACCAGAGAGAAACAGAGTGAGAGTGAGATTAAGAGTGAGAGAGAGAGAGAGAGAGCTGCCAGGTTCAGGACTCAAACCATGGTCAGCCATTTGGGAGTCCAGCGCTCTCTATCACCGTGCCACCTGCTGGCCTCAATGCAGTTACCTCTTAATGGTTTTACTTACTTCTATTCTTCTCCCTCTACAGCCTGTCCTCTATATAGCAGCCAGAGTGATCTTTTAAAATGTATACAAGAAGAGATTCCCTCCTTGCCAGACACTGCAATGGCTCCCGTGTCACTAAGGTTATCCGTCGAACATACAAAGCTGGAAAGGCCCGACTGGGTCTGCTCAACTTCCCACTTTCCACTCATCACCTCTCCAGTGATCTCTTTCTACTCTCACTTTTCTTCATTCCAATCTGCCCTCAGTACTCTTTACGCTACTGCTAGAATATTTTAGGCAGAGACTTTGGACTGGTGATCAGAGTCCTCAGCCTGGAATGCTTTCCCCCCAACTTCTTCCAGTGTTTTCTGAAATGTCACCTTCCCAAGGAGTGCTACTTTAACCTGGCAGCATTTCCTGTCTCCTTTATCTGACTCATTTTTTCCTGTTTCTGTAGTATCAATCACTTTCCAATAAACTCTACAATTATTTCTATATCTGTGGTTTGGTGTCTGTGTGGAATGGCGGCACCATGAAGGCAGGATTCTTTGTGTTGCTCACTGATTTCCAAGCACATGGGACAGAACCTGGTACGTAGAGGGTCCTTAGGAAATTATTGTTCAGTGATTAAAATGTCTCACTCAAAGGGATCTCCTCTTCCTAGGGTGTTTTGCGACATACATGTTTGAGCCATTCTTCTGGCATGTGTCATTTACGCGCTGTCTTGCTTCATTTCTGGCACCCAGAACCTGTGTCTCCAACTCAACTGTAAGTTTGGAGTCATGACATCTGTGGTTTTGCCCTGCCGACAATCCTGTCCGGCTTTGGCATAGTACTGTAATTTTTCTTTAGAAAAGCTATCCTCTTTCCAGCTCTTAACCCATGTGGTTCTGGTTGAGCTAATGTTACTCCCTACCCCACAGATGGATGTGTAGCCCAGACCTATCAGAACAGAGAGAACATAGCAGTACTCTAGCAAGAAGGATTATTTTGGGGATGTCTATTTATTTTAGCCAGGTACCAAAGGGGAAAAGAGAATGCTTTTACTGTTGAGATTGCTAGAAGCTTCTGGTGTTCCTCTTTGCCAATACTTTATTTATTTTTTAAAAGAATTATTTATTCACTTATTCACTTAATTTCATTTGTTATTATTATTATTTTTAGTTTGACCAGAGGGAGACAGAGAGAGAGAAAGGGAAAGTGAGAAAGCAAGCCACCAGGTCCAGGATTCAAATTGCTGTCAGCCATGTGGGAATCCAGTGCTTTTAACTGCCACGTGTTGGCCCCCAAAACTACTTTTTTTTCTTTTCTTTTTCTTTTTTTTTTAATTGCTAGAGAGTATGTGCGATCACCAGAGAGAGATAGAAAAATATGGAGAAAGAGAAACTACTAGTCCCATTGGGGCCTGGTCACACCATACTTTCTCCTCTACTTCTCCATCCTGTCAGGATTTGGGGCATACATACACAAACACATGGTATGGTTTTTAAGCTACCAGGGCTAGGATTTGAACTGCAGCTGGCTATGTGAGATCTGGCTCCCTTAATCACTAGGCTATAGGACTGGCCTGCTGCTACTTTTTGGGTGAGTGGCAGGCTTGTGACATCATTACTTAGGTACCTAGATCCAACTGTGCCTGAAGCCTCGCCCTAGAGTTTTCAGTTACCTGGGCCAAATGTCCTACCTGTTTTTTTGAAGTTAGTAGTATAATGACTTATAATATTTACTTATTTCCAAAAGCCTTTCATGAAGAACTTAGAGAAAGACTTACAAAGGTACACACACAAGTATAAAAATAAAAATAGTTTAAAAATAGTTGAGGAACATAAGACAAAGGAAGAAAAAAGAAAAAGAAAAAGGAAAAAAAGGTTAGTCCACAAAGCATCTGCCAGGAAGTCTTGTACGTTTTTAGTGGTAGGCCAGGCATTTAGCTTTGATCTTTCAAGAGCCAAGATGAAAAGTGCAATGAAGTTGGTTACGAAGAGTCACAGTATTTGTCAGATAAAAGACATGAGATTGTGAAATTCCACGAGACAGACTGTTTCTGGAACTTTATAAGCTTGTTGAAAGAATAAATAAATGTATGCAAACAAGCTGTTATATACAAACATCCAACCCTCCTGCTGTTGAGAGAAGTGACTGCAATGGTCTATTTAAAACCTGGTTTCTCAAAATTATTCAGAATCACGAAAGTCACTAGACCTCTATTAGGCTGTGAACATTATAAACATAGAAATACTTACGAATTTTTTTGGACTTATTTTTTAAACCCTCCATTTTTGTTTAGCTCATTTTGTGTAACAAGTATGTTGTTGATAAAGCAGATTGTGTTTTCCATCACAAACTCTTTTTCATACCTTGATGTTTACATGCTCCCTTTGGTTAAAAGATGATCTCTACTTGTTTTTCTGGTCTATACACAATTGTGAAATTGTAGGTGACCAGTGATTATACACTAAATGATAACTTCTGATTGCTTTTGAGTGCTTTGCTCTTTTTGGCTTAACTCTGTCAGCTCCATGATCCAGCCAACATATTGGCCTCTCTGTTCATTGACTTCATCACTTCCATAGGGTGGGCGCCACCACGCCCCACCTCATCACTTCCAATAATATTTTCTCCTAACTCACCTCATTAGTTCACTCCCACAGTCTAGTGCTTGATGTAGTCATCATCACCAATAATTATACTTCCTCTTGTCCTTCCAATTCATTTATCCAGCATAACTCTTATCAATTTCTTTAAGACTACCAACCACTGACTCTGTCAATTTGTTTTCTGAGAAACCTGTAGTATTTTCCTTTCCCTGCTTACCCTGGACTATGAAAGTCCAAAGTCTATTATTATATTCTTCAAAGTGTTATATATATTCTCAAATTCTTTAGCCCTCACTTGGCACATTTCATTTCTAGTTATATCCCAAACCCAACCCTCTACCTGGTCCATGCTTGATTCCCAAATAAATATTGAGATTGGAAGAAAATATAGCCACATTAATGGGCTTCCCATCATATGTATAGCCAGGAATATCAAGTGGAATGCTGCCTACTTCATCAACTTGATTGCATTTATTCAATTAATTTATTCTCCTACTCATCCAAGCAACTCCTGTACTCATTAAAATGTCATGAGCTGGAAGAGAACTCTCCATGTTCTTGCTCACTTTTAAAAAGGTATTGCCTTTGAGACCAGCACTTAGCATAATGACTATTTCACTGGAATCCCATGTAGTCAACCGTGGTTGAAGTCCCAGACCCGGTGGCTTAAACTCACGCCAGGTGCATGTGCATGCATTCCCAAGATCCCGAGAGGAGAATGGAGGAGAAGGGACTCTGGCGTGGCCATCCCCCCTGGGGGGTGATTTCTTGCTTTCTGTCTCTCTGTGCATGCGTCTTACAGCAAAAACCTCTCAAAAAAAAAAAAAAAAAAGAAAAAACCCAAAAAAAAAAAAAAAAAAAAAGAAAAGAAAAGAAAAGAAAAGGTATCACCTTTGCACTCTCTCTCAGTCTTCCCATATGTGTCTTTCTGGGCCTCTCCTACCACTGTGTAATAGGCCCCTTCCTTTATTACCTACTCAAGCAGTTCACTATTGCACTTGATTCTACTCTTCCCTACATAATCTCTTTTTCTCTGTCTGGATCTTTTTAAACTAATGAATAAATCTCCCTTCTTTGGAAACCCTCCTACATCTCCACTTTCATTTTCTACTTCTGGCCCATTTCTCTGCTCTCTTTTATGAAAAATGCTCATTGGAATAATCATCTCTTCTCACTGTCTTCCCTCCTTCATTATTATTCTGTACTAATAAGGTTTTATCCCCACCACTTCACTGAAACTGCTTTTGTCAAGGTCACCAAGGGTCATGATTTTGCCAAATCCAATGGTCAATTCTCAGTCCTCGTTGTGGTTACTGATTGATGTCTGACATAGTTGTCCATCTCTTCCTCTGAATACATGTGGCATTTATATCCTTTTTCCTTTCTCATCCTCCAAATACGTTGGTGTACCAGGGCCCAACATTTGATCCTCTTCTTTTCTCTCTGCATGCATGCTAAAGGTGATCTTGCACAGTACCATGGTTTTGGGACCATCTCCCCACTAATGAGTCCAAAAATTATATTCCAACATTGATGTCTCTCTCAAGTTAGAGATTCTAAGGAAGCAATCAATGTCTCCACTTGGATGATGTCTAACGGCGGGTCTTGACTTGTCCCAAATGAAACTAATCATGTCTGGCTTTCTCTCTCTCACCCCTACTCAATTTAGAAAAATAATACAAGTTTGAGTCATCCTTGATTCCTTCCTTTCTTCTACATCCCCATATCCAATCTACCAGCACCCATGGCTGAATTTACCTTCAAAATATATCTCACATCATACCACTTTTCATTTACCACCAGCATCCTAGTGTAAATTATCATCAGTGTGTCTGTATTATGAAAGTAGGCTCTGCCTGGGTTACCTGCTTATATTATTTCCTCCAATATGCTCTTTAGGACAAAAATTATACAAAATTGCTACCCCACTCAAAATCTTTCACTGTTCTCCTAACACATTCAGAATAAAATCCAAATTTATTACTGCTTTTTCTTTCTTATTAAAATTAATTTCTTTCATGAGTGAGAGAGAAAGAAAGAGACTATGTGCAAGAGTGATAACACTCCCCTAACAGGGTCTTGATGTGATCCCCTCCTGGTTTTCAGCCAGCCCTGGGTCATGGCCATGCCTATGGGAGCTGGCAACCTTCCCATGTGGGATTGCCTCATAGAGCACTGGGTTTTATTGCTGCATCATGGTCTGACCCCACTTACCATTGTTTTTTTTTTTTTCTTTAATTTATCATTACTATTATTTTAAAAATGTGCTATAGGACACATGTGCTTACCAGGGAGACAGAAAGATAGAGAGAAAACAAGCCACCAGGTCTGGGACTCAAACCATGGTCAGCTGTGTAGGCCATATGAGAGTCTAGCTTCTCAACCACTACAACACCTGCTGGCCCCATTACCATTGTTTTTTCAGAGCCTTTCTGCTATCTCTCAGATCTTACTGTCCAGCGTTTTCCCTTAAACGCCTGTTCTTCTAGCTGCTCTCTATTTCTTGCTGGATCTTGAGAATGTCAAGCCTACTCTGCTTCAGGGACTTTGCACTTGCAGCTTCCTCTATCTGAAATCTTTCTCCACTAGGTCTTCATATGACTTGCTCACTTATTTTATTCAGTTTTCTACAAATGTCACCTCCTCAGAGAGGCCTTCTCTGACATTCCATCTATTACTGCCTCCTACCCCCATCACTCTCTATCCTCTTGTTCTGCTTTAGTTTTCTTCACAGCACCTACTGCAGACTGACCTCACTCCACACATCTGTGTGTTTCTTGTCTGATTGCCCTACTGGAATGGAAACTCCATGAGGCTGTAGAGCTCTGTCTTATTTATTGTGGAATCACTGATGTTCAGAATTCTTTCTGGCACACTGTAGCTACTGAATGAAATGAATAAAATGAACAGGTATGCTTAATCATTTATCGGAACATGTATTTGGAACGGATTCAGGACAAGGTGCTATGAATACAGGGACAAGTGCGACTATCCCTGCCCTCAGGGGGCTACAGTCTTGTGCAGTCATTCTTGACGTGTTCTCCTTGGCCCAGCAGCATCAACCTCACCTGGGAACTTGCTAGAAAGACAGATTCTCAGGCCCCACCTGGACCTATTGAAGTAGCGACACTGGGAGTGGGCAGTGGTCTGTGTTTTGACAAGCCCTCCTGGCAGCTCTGAGTTTGAGGACCACTGGTCTAGTGGGGAAGTGAGCCTTTAAACAAGCAATTATGGTGCAGTGAGGGCCAGGGTCATTAGTAAGTACTAGAAAGTTTAAAGAAATTCTTTGTTAAAAGCAGGGCTGCTGTGCCAGTACAGATAAGTCCCCGCAACTGTCTTTGTCATTTTTCATTTTCTTATAGTTTTTGCATTTATAAATAAGTGAACTTATATTCAGAAGGGAAAACAATGAAAAACAAAACAAAACCAAAACCAAAACCAAAACAGTGGTCCGAGACCAAGGGATTTGTAGCCTAGTTTAACCAGTTTTCTAAATCCAGTTAAACTAGGCAGTAACTCTTGGGGCTAGCCCACGCTCTGTGTTGTTTAAGTTACAGAATCTCAAACGGATGTGAACAACAGGCCCAGTGTTGCCTGGTATGAGCCAGCAGAACACCTAGACAATAGAAGTCACTCACAAAACAAGGATTTAATACAGTGCTAAGTATCGAAACCTCAGTGGAAAGTTAGCCCAGTCCAAGAAAGCAGGCCAGCCGGATTTCGGCCCCACTCTGTCTGCAGCAACCACGTGTGAGTCTTTTGGCTTGAGGTTTCTGTCCTGCTAACAAGAGCTGTTGTCAGCACAGTTTTTAGTGAACACCAGTGGGCTGTTTCCCTACCACTCTGATGAACGCCAGTCAGCCTGCACAAGTCCCTCCAATTTCAGCTACAGATAAAAGAAGACCTCCTGGACATTTCTGCCTCATATTTATCCGCTGAGCAATACTTTGTGAACCAGCTTAATTGGCCTGAATACCTCAGACTTGCTATCAGCCGATAAATCAGCAGGAGGCTCTTAGAAAATCAGGTTGACCCTAATCTTATTTTAAAACTTGGAGTCTTGGAGGAGGGGGTATGAAGAAGAAGAAAAGGAAACAAAACAAAAGAAAACCAAAAAAAAAAAAAAAAAAGGAAGAAAAAAGAAGCGAGTTTCATTAGGTTTTAGTACAATACAATTATTGGCTATTTCAGTTCTTCCAGGATGTCGGCTGAAGCCCATATGAAAACAGTTAAATGCTATTCTAAGAGAATCCAATATGCTAGGAATATGATAGGGGATGTTGAATGGAAAATTCTGTAATTACTATGTTCATATTTCATGGTAGAATATATTCAAGATTAAGTGTATTCTAATGGAATGGTACATGTATCCAAACCATTTGGGGGCAGCTCAGTTGGATGAGAAGAAAGCATAATGTAACTAGGTCATATAGAGAGAGTTCACAGAATGTATTGTCACATAGAGCTAGTTTTGAATGTCTTCTTTCACAACGTTGGTCATGAGGTCAGCACTGTGAGGAAGTAAAGCTGATCAACGGCCCGCCCTGCCAGTTCTACACGTCAGGGGCCATATTTGACCTACCCTGAGCCTAAGGTAGCGGTCTCATACATAAAGCCCTCTGTGGATTTCACAGATTTGGAAACCAGTCAGTTTTTCTGAAAATATACACAATGTTAAACCACAGGCTGAGTTTTCAATATGTTGTAAACATTTTCACAGCAAGAGCAAAAATAGCCCACTTTGATTCATTCCCTGCCAGCATTTGCTCTTAAAAATGACCAAGAAGAGAATAAAATCTGCGAAGGGAAAAGACAAACAAACAAATGGAACAGGAAGAGGCAGAGACAGAGAGACAGAGAACAGGGGAAAGAAAGAAAGAAAGAAGGAGGGATAGAGAGAGAGGGGAAATTTAAAAGTAAACAAGCAGTCCTAAGGACCCTGGACTGTTTGACTTGCTAAAACCTTCAGTGGAAATTCAAGGCAAACCTTACTTGCAGAAAGAGTCCTGGGTTTTAATAGGAGACTCCTTGGTTGTGTGACGGTAACTAACATTTGCAGGGCTGATGGCTGTCTGCCTGCTTAGTCCCATGACCCCAGAATTTCACATGGATTTTGGCTTCATGCACATATGAGCATCAAAGAGAAAACAGTCTTAGCTGACAATCAGAATGAATTTTCCTACAGGGCTCATCAGTACACCCTTATTGTGAAGAAATGAGGGGTTTTCCAACGTTTCCCAATTCTCAATGTATCTTGCACTTGGAGAAAAAAATGTATAAATGAGTCTGTTTATACATGGCAGAGAGAGGAGGAAACATAGAAGAAATGATGTTTATGAGACTTACAGCACATACATATAAGAACAAAAATATTCAAAAGAAAAAATGCTGATATTTATATTTAAGGTTTTTCTTTGATCTTGTTAATAGTATATTTATTGTTTTCTATTTTTCATTGCAAATTTTTAGTTTGCCAGTCTATTTTTTCTTTAAATTGCCAGAGGGCACATGCACTTGTAAGAAAGCAACCCCATGGGGCAATCCCTTCTCTTTCATTTCTCTTTTCTTTCATGATTTTGGGCATGCATACACATGCACCCAGTGTTTTTTTCAAGCTGCCAGGTCTGGGGCTTGAACCATGCAGTCAGCCAAGTGAGATCCAGCTCATGTAACTCCAGGCCACTAGTTGGCCTGATGGTAATTAAAACAAATTTTTTTTGGTCTTTTTTTACAGTGGCATTTTTGACCAAGTTTTAAAAACCTTAATAACTGTTTAAATTCTATTACACTCTTCCTTATAGCCCATAGTGGGGGGATGCTTTTTCTCTTTTTCTCTCTTTATCTGTCTCTCTCTGGTAGGCAAACATGGCCTCTGGTAATTACAAAAAAAGTTTCAGCCAGTCTTATATTTTTATTCATAGTTCCTTTATAAAATTATAAGAACAATAGCTCTGTAGTGGTAAACATAATCGCCATGCATTATTAAGTATACTAATCTATGCAATTAGGCCATGGCACATATTGGGTTGTTGAAAAAGTCACAACGTGTTTTTCTAGGCAAAAATGCATCATGACTTTTCTGACAACTTAATAGAATTTTAAATTACAGGACTTTAATATTTCTGTCGATAGTTGATTATATGACCTTGTATAAATAACTATTCCATGTAGTATGTCTTAGTTTTCTCCATGTAATTTAGGGATAATTGTAATACTTATTCCATAAGTTTACTGTCTATAAGTTTACTGTGAAGTTTAAGTACGATATCACATGTGCAATGCTTAGAATAATGCATGTACAAAATAAGTGCCCAATAATGGCAGGAATAAGAGGGATGTTGATGTTGATGACATGCCCTTTAATTGTGAAGTCTATCATAGTCTAATTCAGGTATTTGAATTAAAATGGTCTTGAACTGACTATACTTCTATTTATGTGCTAGAGACAAACTCGAATCATCTCCAGAAGAAGGCATCTTCAATTTAGAATTAATGACGTCACAATGATTTGGGGACATAAGTGGAAGAAAGCTAAATGTCTTACAAAGTATGGAGTATAAAGATGACCAGCAGTTAGCGCTATGGCTATGTCACTGGACTCCCATGTAGTCAGCCACGGTTCGAGTCCTGGACCCAGTGGCTTAAACTCACACCGGGCGCGTGTGCATGCGTGCCCAAGATCCCGAGAGGAGAATGGAGGAGAAGGGATTGTGGCGTGGCCATCTCCCCTGGGGGGTGATTTCTCACTTTCTGTCTCTCTATCTCTCTCAATCTTTCTGGTGAGTGCACACACCCTATAGCAAAAACAACAACAACAACAACAAATAGATGACTGCAGTATAGTCTCACACGATAACAAACTGTCCTCTGATTTGAAGGGCTTTTTTCTCTGTTTTTTAAAATAACAGTTTTATTTTTGTTTTAGAGGTTTTTGCCATAGGGTGTGTACCCCTGCCAGAGAGAGAGAGAGAGAGAGAGTGAGAGAGAGAGTGAGAGAGAGAGAGAGAGAGAGAGAGAGAGAGAAAGAGAAAGTGAGAAATCACCATCCAGGGGGATGGTCATGGCACAATCCCTTCTCCTCCAGCTCCTCCTGGGATCTTGGGCACACAGCGCGCACGTGTGCCTGGTGAAGTTTTGAGCCATCAGGTCTAGGACTTGACCATGTGGGGTCCAGTGAGGTAACCACTACACTATCTGCTGGCCCTTAAAGTAACACTTGCTAAAAAGTCTTGTTTGTTTGTTTGTTTATTTACTTATTTTTGCTATAGGGCATGTGCAATCTCCAGAGATAGAGAGACAAAGAGTCACAGAGATAGAGAGTGAGAAATCACCCCTTGGGGGGATGGCCATGCTGTAATCATTTCTCCTATACTCTCGTGTCTCAGGGCATACAAATACACACATACACACACACACACACACACACACACACACATATGCCTGGTATGATTTTCAAGTCTCTGGGTCTGGAACTTGAATCGTGCAGTTGGCCATGTGGGATCCAGTGGCCTTAACCTCCATGCCCTGCTGGCCCTTAAATAACATTTTATTGAAATATAATTTATATATCATAGAGTTCACCTCTTTGAAGTGTATAATTTCAAATTGTTTTAGGTCATTCAAAGAGGTGTGTGGCTCTACCACAGTAATCAATTTTCATCAACCCCTCTCTTCCCTGCACAAAATACTCACACTCATACAATCACTCAGCCTCCCAGCCCGAGTCCTCAGACACCACTCACCTGCTCTTTGTCTCTATAGATCTGTCTACTCTGTATATTTGATATAAAAGGAATGAGTGGCCTTTGGTGACTAGCTTCTACCGCTTAGTATAGTGTTTTCAAGGTATATTCATGTTGCAGCAACCATCAGCACTTCATTCCTTTTAGTATGAATAATATTCCATTGTATGGATATACCACATTTTATTCATTCATCAGCTGACAGTCATTTGGATTATTTCCACTTCTTGGGTATCATAAATAATTCTGCTTTGACATTCATATACAAGGTTTGTATGGACATATGCTTACATTTCTCTTGAATGTATACCCAGGAGTGGAATTGCTGGGCCATGTGGTAACTATTTTTAAATTCTAGAGAAACTGCGACTGTTTTCCAAGGCAGCTGTATCATTTTACATTCTTACCTGATCTGCAGGTAGGAATATCCCTGTTTATAATTATTTGAATGCATTGCTTGACCCTGATTTACATATCAACATAAAGTCATGTTTTGCAAGGTGCCACTGTACTTCGAATTTTCCACAAATCAATCAATCTGAGATAAGACCGCACTGTGCTTTGCCTGGAATTTCACCAGTTGTTCACCATTTCAGAAGTATCAGATCACTGACAACCACACTATTGGTTGTATTTGAGTTACCAAAACACATCTTATATCAGTCTACACCAGTGGTCCTCAGACAGAGGTTCTGTTTCATCCCAGCGGTCATTTGCAATATCTGGAGGCATTTTTGGTTGTGTGTGTGTGTGTTTGGAACAATAGCACTAGCTTCCAAAATCCTACAATGCAGCTGCTCAAAATCCTACAAGGCACAGGATAGCTCCCTCAGAGAAATTACCAGCACAAAATGTCAGTAGTATTGATGGTGAAAAACCTGGTATTCGCTTGTAGTTCTTAAATCTGAAATGTACATATTATATAAAACTTTTACTTACCCATACTGCAGCTAGGGAATGACATGAATTTTATAAACTATGTAGATTATACTACCTGTGGATTTCATTTCAAGATGATGAAAGAAATGCTACCAATGATTTAAATCTGCTAGAATAGAGCCCAGTGGTTTGAACCCCTCAGGGTTCACACTGATAGCTGGGCTGGGCTCAGCTTCCTCTGAGAACACTGGGCCCTCTAGGGCGTGGACTGATACCTGAGGAAGACTAGGGCTCAGTGAGGAAGGAAGGAGAGTACAGTGCTGGGCAGACAGTCAACAGTGTCTTCCCTAATTCCTAATGTTTTCCAAGATCTTTTTTTGTTTTGTTTTGTTTTTTTTTTTTTTTAGAGGTTTTTTGTATAGGGCG
>NW_006159660.1:2265108-2277770 GCF_000334495.1 Tupaia belangeri chinensis | reverse complement strand
AGAGACAGAAAGTGAGAAATCACCCCCCAGGGCGGTTGGCCACACCGCACTCCCTTCTCCTCCATCCTCCTCTCGGGATCTTGGGCATGCACGCACATGTGCCCAATGTGAGTTCAAGCCACCAAGTCCGGAACTCGAACCTCAGTCGCCTACATGGGAGTACAGCGACATAGCCATTACACTAACTGCTGGTCTCCCAAGGTCCTGGTTTTAGCTCCCTGTAAAGTCTGACTGTATTTCCTGTCCTGTCACCTTAAAATCCCAACTAATTTAGTGTATCAGATCCAAAAATAAAACAAAAGCCGGTAGGAAAACAAATATTAAGTGAGGGAAAACAGCATGCCATTCTCATAAACTTAAAGAAGGACTATTAAAGATACGGTCTTGCCCATTGACTTGTAACAGGAGATATTGCTGTGGGATTTATCCATCTAAGAATATGGGAAAAACTTAGCCTTTGTATTGAGAATGGTGCTGAGCTTGCATTTAGGCAACAGAGATGCGACAGAGCTGCCATGGGATGAACAGGAACTGAAAACATATCCTGCCTCTGGGAAGTCGGAGCTACAGCATTCTTCTCTGCTCAGCAGTCAAGTAACATGTTTCTTCGTTGGTTTATAAAGAATGAGGCAGTTTGGTAGTCGGCTAATTAATCTTTCCTCCGCAAAGTTTCAAACTTCAGTATGCACGAGAATCTCAGCTTGTGTGGATATGCTGCATGCTACGTGTGGCTTAAAATTCGATTTCTAGGTCCATTCGCTGTAATGCACTGGTGACGTGGGTGCCCTACAAGGATGGAAGCCATATGGCTGACCACAGGTTCAGGTTCAGATCCCCTGGCTGGTCTGAGGACATGCTGGGCACATGCATGGGAGCCCAAGATTCTGAGGAGCTGGAGCGTCTGAGAAAGGGAGTCATGGTATAACCATGGTGTTTCTGTCTGTCTGTCTGTCTCTTTCTCTCTCATGAACACATGCATACACACTCCCTAGCATTAAAAAAAAAAAAAAAAAAAAAAAACTAGATTCCTAGATTTTGCCTAAAGGGATAACTATCTTAGGTCTGGAAGGGGGAAACTACATTTTAAACAAATGCCTCCTTTCCCTTCCTTTTCATTTTTGCCCCCCACTTGATTTTGATTCAAAGTCTGAGGTTTCTGGTTTAGACACAATGATTCTTTTTTTCCTAACTGAGGCAAGGGTTGGGAAAGAAAACGCTGCCAGAGATTTTCCTGCTGCAGTGAGTTTACTTAGATCCGTTTGTCAGCTCAGCTTTCTGACTGCTTACAGAGGGTGAGGCGCTGGCTCTTCTGGAGCTGGCTGACATTCCCTCTACAATGGAATTTCCTTTGCTGCAGAACCCGTGGCCTGCATCATGCTGTGCACAGATTTGGTTGCTAGTCAGTAAGGTTTCCCTGCATAGGCCTCAGTCGAGCAGCACTTAGCCCCATGCCTGGAGACCCTGGGAGCACATGATTACAACAAGGCCATCACACAGTATTTGGCAATGTCGAGGAGAAGGCCCTTCATCGCTCCTCAAGGGTATTGGGCCAATGAACATGCCAGCTCCCTTATGAAATGTATCTTGTGTCCCTACAGAGGAGTTACTCTTGATAAAGACCTGGGCTAGAGGACCTGATGGATGTATTTATATATGTATATAACCCCTGGTGGGTGAGGTTCCTGTGTTTCCAATGGACTTTGATGTGGAGGAGAAAATACATTTCAGAAAGAAATTCCTGTAGGAAAGAAGGCTTGGGTGTCTCCCTCCACAGAAACGTCCTGAACTAGATACAAAGCAGGATCTTAGAATATGAAAAGTTGAAGTGCTGAAGAAAAAAGTAATTTCAGCTGGGATTGCTGGTGGGTACGGGGAGAGGACTCAGATTCATGAAAGAGAATCAAAGAGAAACTGAAAAGGAGAAATGTGTTTGGTAGCATATGGTTGTTTTGCCTTTTCTTCCTGGGAATAGGGGAACTTTAAGAAGAAGAATATACAGGCATATCAGAGAGGACCAGAGGGGACCAGCAGTTGGCATAGTGGCTATGTTGCTGGACTTCCACGTAGTCAACCGTGGTTCGAGTCCCGGACCCAGTGGCTTAAACTCATGCCGGGCACATGTGCGTGCGTGCCCAAGATCCCAAGAAGAGAATGGAGGAGAAAGGACTGTAGTGTGGCCATCCCCCCAGGGGGATGATTTCTCACTTTCTGTCTCTGTCTCTCTCTGTCTTTCTGGCGAGCACATGCACCCTATAGCAAAAACCTCTAAAAAAAAAAAAAAAAGAAAAGAAAAGAGAGAGAGAGAGAGCACCAGAGAGGCAAGTGTTACCTGCCAAGGCTGGGAGTGTCCCTGAGAAGAACTATAGGCTGTCTTAGTGATGGATACTCTTACTAGATAGCAAATAACAGGCACTCATGTGACTGTGGTCCTCACCCTTGGCCATGACATTGCCTATGGAACATGGCCCACTTTATTATTCTAGGGAGCCCCCAGCAATTTCTCAGAGTTAGCACTCGCATGAGATAAGGAAGGTACGTAAGAGTTCAACCAAGGAAGATCTGAGAGACTAGTTCAAAGCAGGTGAGATGTGGGAGCAAGGCTGTTCCAGAATAGTTCCAAAGCCTCGAAGGTCTTGAGGGATCCTCCAGTTCCTTTCTTTCTCACTCTTTTTAAAAGAATTATTTAATTTGGGACCAGCAGATGGCATAATGGTTACATCACTGGACTCTCGTGTAGTCGACCATGGTTCGAGTCCTGGACCTGGCAGCTTAAATTCATGCCAGGCGTGCGTGCATGGAGAGAATGAAGAGGAGAATGAAGGAGAAGAGATTACGATGTGGCCAACCCCTTTAGGGGGCGATTTCTTGATTTCTGTCTCTTTGTCTCTCTCTGTCTCTTTGGCAAGCGTACATACTCTACAGCAAAAAGCTTTCTCTCTCTCTCAAAAAAAGATAATTATTTAATTTTACATACTGTTACTATTTTTCAATTTGATGTGTGAGAGAGAGAAAGTGAAAAAGTAAGCTGCTAGGCTCAGGACTCACACTACAGCTGCCCATGTGGGTGGTCCTGTGCCTCAACCATCACATCACCTGCTGGCCCCTCCAATTCCTTTCTATGGACTATGAGAAACCTACAATTATCTATGTTATAGATAATAAAAACAACCGTTACTTATCAAGCATTTTCAGTGTGCAGGCAGTATTTCTGTGTAACTTAATTCTCATTGTAGTGTGCATGTATGCCTAAAATCCAGACAGGATGGAGAAATGGAACTGAAAGGATTGCAGTGTGACCTCACCCCTTGGGGGATGTGGGCTCAGAGATGTGCATTCTCTCTCACACGCACGCCCTCTAGAGATTAAAAATATATTGCTTGAAAAACCAACCAATAGCTCAAAAACTATGACTTTTGCATTCCATTTTATAGATGAGAAAACTGAGTCCCAGAGAGGTTGACTTTCTCCAGGTCACATAACTTAGAAAGTTGCTGCCTGCTATTATATTGGGTTGTTGGAAAAGTGATGACACATTTTTACATAGAAAACCAGAAAAATAAGTCATGACTTTTCAGATAATTCAGTAACTCTGATAAATTACTCCTATCTTGTAGCTGCCCCTTCTCTTGTCCTCCATATCCTCCCTGAAAAGTTTATCTTAGAGTTTAACTGTCGTCTGTATACATATACCATCTCCTATACTGTCAAGGATGCAAAATCACGTGGGTGTGCACACACGAACGTACACACGCACCTACCCAGGCTAGGGTAGGTGTCCCTCCTCTGTGCTCTCACATAGCTATGACTACTCCTCTCAAATCGCTTACACTATTTTTTTTTTATCTATTTATCTATTTGTTGTGATATTTTGTTTTAAGTTTTTTGCTAGAGTGTGTGTATACTCACCAGAGAGAGACAGAGAAAGCCAGTGAGAGGGAAAGTGAGTAATCACCCCCCTGCCCTGGGGTGGGTGGTGGATGGCCAGCCATAATCCCTTCTCCTCAATTCTCTTCCTGGGATCTCGGGAGCACACGCACACACACCCAGCATGAGTTTCAAGCCGCTGGGTCTGGGACTCAGACTATAGCAGTCCATGTGGGAGTTCAGTGCCTTAACCACTAAACCACCTGTGGCCCTTTGTTGTGAAATTTTTTTTTTTTTTTTTGAGAGCTTTTTGCTATCAGGCACATGTGCTCACTGGAGAGACAGAGACAGGGAGACAGAAAGTAAGAAATCACATCCCCCCCAACCCCAGGGGTGACAGGCACACTGTAATCCCTTCTCCTTCATTCTTTTTTATAAAATTCTTTAAAAAAATGACTTAATTTTATTTGTTCTTCTTCTTCTTCTTCTTTTTTTTTTTTTTAATTTGCCCTGAAGAGCAGTTGGCCACATGGGAATCCAGCACCTTAGCCACCATGCCACCCACTAGCCCTTATTTACACTATTTTTAATTCCCTATTTCTTATATATTTCTTCTGTAAGATTGTGAATGTTCTCATTCATTTGTGTAGACCTTCAACATCTCAATTATTGAGACTTTGAGTTATTCTGTAATATGGCAGAATACGTTCTTACTGTACACATGTGGCTCAGCTAATATTCTGGCACTACAATAAACTTCTTTATAGAAACTAGTGTGAACAGTATTTGCACATGGGTGTTTTGGGCCTTCTAGTTGGGTGAATTTTTGTGCAAGTTCACGTGTAAGCTCTATCCAAGCAAAACACCATGAGTCTATCTTTCCTTAAAGATATAAGGCCCTTTGGGCAGAATACTCAGTTGTATATGAGTAACTTTGTTTATATACCTTTTTTTCCTTTCCATAGTGTGCATGTGCTCACCAGAGGCAGAGAGAAACAGAGAAGGAAATTGAGAAACCATGACTCGGGGGAGGGGGAGGGAGAACTGCACACCACCACCCCTTCTCCTCCATTGTCCTCTTCAGGAATTTGGGCACGCACACACATGTGCCCCGTGTGAATTTCAAGCTGCCAAGTCCAGGGCTTGAACTGCAGGGCCAGTCATGTGGGAGTCCAGCACCTTAACCACCATGGCACTAGCTGGCCTCTTGTACATATACATTTTAACATGATAATAACCCTAAATGACTGCCAACTTAGTATGTCCTAGGTCCTATGCTAGACCTTTAATAACATTATCTTATTTAATTTTTGCCATAGAATATGTTTTTAGCATAATTTCCTAGAAGATAAAATTGAGACACAGTTAAGTTAAACTTGACTGAGGTCACACAGCTAGGAAAGAGACCTGGATCATGGCATGAAAACTCTGTTGGGGGTGCCTAGCTCTCTCTCACTCTGTTACTCTGTCTCTCTTGTGGAAAATTTAAAGTTAAAAAAACAAAGTTACTAAAAAAACTACCAGAGGACTTGGGTTCAAGATTATCTCCCCTAGACTGGTAAACAGGGAAGTGTGAAGGCTCAGCCCCAGATGGACTTCTGGCCAGCTCCCCAAGATCTGTTTATTCTCTAAATTACCTGTGTAGAGATGCCTGCCGTCCTCATCCCCCCTTCTCTGCCTGCAGAGGGTGGGTTCTGTAGTGAGGGCAGCATGCAGAAATTGTAAACCGACACCTCACCCTGGTCATTTCCATGATTTATGAGCATACATCAGACACACAGTTGCCAAACACCCTTGCATGATACTCATTTTCCTCGGGTCCCAGCTGCCTGTGAGTCCAGAAAGAAAGCTGGGGCCAACTCTAAGGTCAGTTGAGCAAACAGATGGAGATGAGCAGGGGTGACACCCGTTGCTCCTCAGCATCTGCTGGGCCTGTTCTGGCTAGTGCTTTGACCTAGCTGATCTCATTGGTCACCCCATTGCCAGCTGTGTTGTGTCACTCATCTCATCCTTGGGGTGACTGCTGCTTGCAGAGGCGCTCCTTCAGCAAGTCAGGCGCATAGTGCTCTTGCTGCCTGCTTCAATTCTGATTCTGGGTCAGCTTTTGGCAGACAAGTCCTTGCATGGAATAAAGAAGTATCTAAGGCGCCACGTTCTAGGTAGTTTTCAGATAATATTAATCTATCTCTAGGTATGAGGCTTTTTGAAAACCTTCATAGAAAAATGAGTATTCTGGAAAAAAAAAACTATGCATGGATTTCAATATTTTTTGCACCAATATAAACTCATACTTTAATTCCATTCTTGCATGAACTTTTTAAAGTCCCCTTGTATTTCCCTCCTTGGCATGTTGTCATCTGACACCAACAATGCTCTTCATATACCTGCTATTATCAGCAACTTTCTTTAGAAAACCATGCTAAAAGAATAAAAGACAGGCATATTTAGGGGTGATTCCTAATTGCCACATCCATCAGTCATTGATCCCTGTATCTCTTTATTTTATTTGACTTTATTTTATTTTTACTAGAGAAGAAGAGAGAGAGGGATAGAAGAATGGCGGGAGAGAGAGAGGGAGAGTGAGTGAGAGAGCGAGAGAGAGAGAGAGAGCGAGAAAGCAAGCTGCCAGGTCTGGGACTTGAACCACAGTCATCCATGTGGGAGTCCAGTGCCCTTAACCACCACACTATCTGCTCGCTCCTTTCCCTGTATCTCTTTGTTACTGAGCACTATTATATGTCAGTCAACCTTACTAGCAGCACTGCCAAACCAGTAATGAAAAAACCAATATCATTAGTGCCACCATGGAGTGTACTGTCTACTGGAGGTGGAAAAATAAGCTAGAAATAGAAACAGACCAATATGATCATAATTTGAGTAAAGCTGTAAAGGAGAAGAGTGCTGCCTGAGTTGGTATGGGAAGGCCCTGCAGTAGGCCAAAGTTTGGCTTCTTTGAGGTAATGAAGAGAGTGAGTGTAAAGGATGGTGGGGATGGAGTGGGAGATGGAAGGGCGAGACAGGCACAGGCTGGTCATGGAGCATCATGCTAAAGAGTGTGGATCTTATATGAGTCTCGCTGGAACATACTAAAGAATTTCAAGCAGGGAAATGACATAATTTGGGTCACAAGAATGCATGTCAGAAAGTGGCATAAGTTCTCGAATGGTGTACCAAAGCAGAATAAAAAGTGTCATTGACAATTTAATATATACTTCAAACAAACAAACTAGTTGTACTGCTATCAAATGTGCATAAGATAATGTTCAATGCTGAATACGATAAATATGTCTACATCCTTGATTTGGCTATTGTACGCTGTACACATGCTTTGAAAAACCATTCTGTACCCCATATATATGTCCATTGATTATATGTAAGCCAGACATCACAATAAAAAGAAAAATAAACTTGCAAAATAAGTAATTAAAAAATAACTTGTCTTCCTATGGTGTGGAAAATATTTTACACAGAGATCAAGTAGAAGAAATGAGATTAAACTAAGAGGCTATACAATACCTCAGGAAAATTAAGACTATTGCAATAGGAAATGAGAAAATTCAGATATCTCTCAAAATTATTTGTCCAGGTCATGTGGGAACAAAATGACAATAGTTTGATGGCCTGAGTGATTTAACATCTCCATTTTAAGTTTAAATTTTTAAAATTTATTTATTTATTTATTTTTAAAGATTTTTGCCATAGGGGTTGCACACTTGCTGGAGAGAAACAGAGAGAGACACACACAGAGAAAAAGTAAGAAATCACTCCACAGGAGTGATGCCCAAGCTGCAATTTCTTCTCCTCCATTCTCCTCTTAGGATTTTGGACACATGCGTGCATGTGCCTGGTGTTTTTAAGTCACCAGGTCCAGAAACTGAACCACGGTCAGCCATGTGGAAATCCACCTCCTTAGTCACCATGCCACCTGGTGGCCACTAGCTTAAAAATTTCTGAGGGTCAGAAATAGGGATAAATATACACACACGTGCGCGCACACACACACACACACACACACACACACACACACATATATATATATATATATCTGTATATATATGAAATTAGAAATGGAAAATTATTGACAATGACATGCATGATTAAGCCATTATGCAGTATATTCTGGATGGGAAATCACATTTTGTATACTGTGACGATACTTAGGGAATGAATATAAATTAATTAATTAAAAAATGTTTCAGAAAAAAATAGCTCATGGAAATATATGTAATGGGAAAACTGTATGAATTTCAAAAATTTTTGTACCAAAATAAATTCATACTTTAATTGTAAAAGAAAGAAAGAAAACAACAACAAAAACAAAAACAAAAAAAATTTTTGAAAAGAATCTAAGTGAAAATTGTACTTCTAGTAACGTATTATGTGGAAAGTAATTGGACAACTGAACATAGATTTTCTATAAGAATATTCATTGCAGGCACGACCCTGTGGTCTAGTGGCTAAAGGAGCTAGATTGCACTTGAGTAACTGTAGTTTGAATCTTGGCACTGGTTGCCTGAAAAACATACTTGGCGTATATGTGTGTCCCCTCCTCAAATCCTGATAGAATGGAGAAAGGGAGGAAAAGAGAAGGTGGCATGACCATGCTCCACTGGGGATGCTTTCTGCCCTCTCCTCCCAACCCCCATCTCTCTGTGTCTTTCTGGCAAATACATGCACTCCCTGGCAAGAAAAAAGGAAGAAAGGAAAAAGGATTTCCACTGCAGTGTTTATATAGCAAAAAAGTTAGACTCTGAATGTCCCAAATATCTAACCTAGGAACTTGTTTAATGTATCAAAATTCATTTTAATAATAGAATTCTATAAAACAATTATCAAAGATAAATCTATTAATCTAGATAGTCATTTATATTGTATAAAGTGAGTGAAAAAAGCATGCTTAAGATAACTTGGACACTATGATGCTTTTTTATGATCTACAAAGAAAACTCTCAAATGACATGCAATGAAAATATTAAGAATGGTGCATGCTAGCTAGAATTATGGACAACTATGAATTTTTTAATCAACTGTATCTTCTGTTTACTATTACACTGTGTAATTTAAGAAATTAAATTGAAAATCATTCCCTACCTGCACATAGTCTGTGGATTGGCAGTGACAAACTTCAAATGCAAACTATATAGATTTTTATGTTATTGCTAAATACATCGGCTTAATCACTGAGCCTTGATACATGCCTTGTATCTTTATTTTTTCTTTCTTTTTTGAGAGATTTTTGCTATAGAATGTGTGTACTCACCAGAGAGACAGAAAGTGAGAAATCACTGCCCAGGGGGAATGGCCAATTGCAATCCCTTCTCTGGGCATTTTGGGCATGCACACACAAGTGCCTAGCGTGAGTTTCAAGTCACTGGGTCCCGAGACTCTAACCACAATTGGCCATGTGGGAGTCCAGCTGCCTTAACCACCATGCCACCAGTTGACTCCATTTTGTATCTTTCTCTCTCTCTCTCTTTCTCTCTCTCTTTTTCCTTATTAGAGGGTGTGAGCTTGTACAAGAGAAAGAGACTCCACAGGGCCTGGTCATGTCATGATCCCCTTCCTTCAGTCTTTCAGCCTGTCAGATCTTGGGCACTTTCATGCCTAGTGTGTTTCAGGCTGATTTACCTGGGGATTCAAAAATCACACCTGCTACATGATAGTTGGCTCTCCTTGAGCAGTTCATTCTCACTGCACCAAAAAGTCAGCCCTTCTTTACTCTTTGCTCCTGCTTATAATCTTTCCTTTCTTTCTTCTTAAATATCTTTTCCATTCTCCTTTCTTTGCATCTAAATTACTCTTCATAAATAGGGTGACTACATAATCTTATGACACCCTTTTCAGAATAAAAGGGACCAACACAATACCAGAACAACAAATATAAATCAATACTATCACTGCCAAATCAGTACATCTGGTCAACCTATTACAATCCTTTGCTCAGCTTGCATTTCCTCTGTAAATAGTCTCTCTGCCTAACGCTCACCATTCCTATACTTTATCTTTTTGCTATAGAGACAAACATATCTTTTATTATCTGTTCTCTTCTAGATGGTTATATAGATCTCTCATTGTTATTGGTCATTTCATCTGCTTCCATCTTTTTTCCCAACTAGATGCCAGGTTTGATGATAATCAATACTATGTTGTCTACTGACCTTCCCTCACTTTCACGCTAGGACAATGCCTCATACCTAATAAATGCTAAATAAATGTGGTATTTATTTAGTAGTAAAATTGTTATATCATCCCAGGCAAATGAAAAAAATATACGTAACTTACTCAGGTCAGAAAGAGAGTTAAAGCAAGCCCCTTGGGAAGGTACAGCTAGCAAAAATATTGCCAAATCAAATCAAGTTTCCAGTCTGTCAAGAGTCAGCAAGCCCTATGGATGTACTCTAACTCAAACTGGGGAAATTGGGAACAAATGCTTTTGGAACCTCACATGTTAGGGGAGTGTATTTTTTGGGGGGGGCTGGGTTGTTACAGGCTTGTAGGCCACATGGCTTTTCAGGTTTTTCATACACAGGACTTGGAAGTGAAAGTCAGATGTGATTAAAAATACACATCTTACAGATGTCTGGATGCTGTTCAAATCCCTAAAAGTGTGATAGAAAACACAGTTGCTTTCCAGATTTTTAGGGCGGAAAAAGGGCCATCATGGGCCCTTTGTGTCCTTATTGAATGGGTATGTCCAAGTGACGTTTTAAATTTGTAGTGTTATCTCAGCTGCTTGTTTACCTTCTTAGCAGTCCTACTCGCTGCACTGAAACTGAAAACAGGGTAATTGGAGGAACATGTGATGTGTCCCAGGAGATGAAAAGAACTTATTATTTTTAGCATATGTTAAGTTAGCTGAGGTAAGTACAACAATCATATGAATATAATTTATGGAAATAAAATATAAAATCCTGATACTGCCCCCTGTTACCAAAATAGAACAAAATTATTTCTTTAACCATTTTCCTATGTTCTTATTTTTGAAGAGAATTTTAATCTTTTGTATTTTACTTTTCTTTAATACCCCCTAATCACATCCAGTCATCTGGCTATGTTTATAATAACCTGCTTACTTATCATCAATTTAAACATACAATCTGAACATCTGTCTTTTTCTACACTAACTTATTTGCTTTCAGTCTTCATTTTAGCTTGAACTTGAAGTCAACAGCTTTTTTCTGGGGCTCACAGGGGTTGCAGAGATCTCAAAGGTGTTTCCTTCCAAAAGACTAAAGAGGTGTATTTAATTTAAAATTCACATCTCTTTCCCACCCACGAGAAAAAAAGAGAGAAAAAAATGTGTCTCTGTTACACAGGCAGAGAATAAAATGTGAACGAAAGGCACTTTTTTTTGTCAAACAAAGACAGGCTATCAATTTTGATAAATCTGTATTCCCAAGACAACTGCTCACGTCTGGTAAGAGGGCTATTTCTTTGAACTTACATAGCAGAAAGTATATTTTTTCTTATGACTTGGAAAGCTAAAGAATACATCTATGTATAACATAATTAATGTAAGATAGATAATTTTATTATTTTCAATAATTCTATTTAATAAGAATGGGGTGGTGGGCATGGGAAAGGGGTGCAGGGCTGAAGAGGGAAGCCCTAAACACAACTTATGCAAATGTACTTTTTGGTTGTCCCAAGAACTCTTTGCAACCATTAAAAGTGCGTGTGCATGTGTGTATGTGTATGCACACATACATATGTGCACGTGTGTGCCTATGAGGGAGGTCTTCAAAAGCTCATGGAAAATGCACATTATGGAAAAAAACATACATGGATTTCAAAAATTTTTTTGCACCAAAATAAACAGCACTAAGTTTTTTAGAGGGGTGGGATTTTTTTAAGACAAATTTTTAAAATTTATTTTTTCTTTATTCATGATAGAATGTATATATACACAGGTGAGAGTGACAGAAAAAAAAGAGAAAGGAGTACCCTCTACAGGGTTTGATCATACCACAGTCCCTTTCTTCCAGGCCTCTAACCTGTCTGGTCCTGAGCATTCATGAGTGCTGGGGTGTTTCAGGCTGACCTGGCTGGGTTTTTGAACAGTGTTTGCAGTGTGGGACCTGCCTTCTTGTGAGCAGGGCATTTTGGCTGTACAATGGAGCTAGAGCTGAATAGGTACTTCAATTCTATTTTTCCATGAACGATTTGAAGCCCCTTGTGTATGTGCATGTGTGTGGTTATGTATGTACATATGTTTGCTAATTATAAGATGAATATTTACATATACGAATTAAATCATAAGAAGCTGGCACATCTCAAATAGGACAGACCATCTATGATTAAAAAATGTTTTGTAGCAAACATTACCAACATTTACTGGTTTGCAAATCTTGTAACCTTTCCTCTTGTTCTTTTACTTCTCCCCCTCCAGTTTTAACTACCAAACAGCCAACATTCTAGAACAAACCACCGCCAGCCATATATACATACCAACAACAGGCATGCATATATACAGTATCTGTCAACCTTAATCCATTTCCCAGCAGAGTTTCATAGCTGGGTCTTTGAGACCAGCAGAGCTCATATTACTAATACACATACAATTAGCTGTATTAGGAGATCTCCTAAATCATCAAACATAGGTCAGTAAAAATAGCACACTGAAAGAGGCCGTGATTTGGATTTTTAAAGTGGATAGTTTTCCTATGTATTTACTGTATCAGAGAGTGTCACGGTTGGATTATTAGGGCCATCTGGACCAGGGAATCCTACCTGGCTGATGATGAGTCACTTCACATGCTTGATAGACATTCCTGGCCCTTGAGAGATTTCGGTTCAGC
>NW_006159660.1:2244765-2265077 GCF_000334495.1 Tupaia belangeri chinensis | reverse complement strand
GGAGTGGTTCCTGGTTGTGCATTTTCCACAGATGCCTCAGATGATTTTAGTGATGGGACAACATAGGACACAATGCCACCAACCTGTGCTGGTCAGAGTGTGGTCCACAGGTCAGGAACATTGGCACCACCTGGCAGCAGATTAGAAACATTTAATAGAATCTCAAGTTCTACCCAAGGTCTACCAGTTGAATCTGTACTTTTGCAGTTTTATTTCTTTCCTCTTAGAGCTTGAGAGACAGAGAAAAAGGTATCCCTAACAGGGTCTTCATGCCACAATCCACACCCAGCCTGGGTCATGGGAATGTGCACCCAGATGGTACAGTGAGGCTGCAGATGTGAACCTGGGATTTTCCTGTGAGAATCCAGAGTCCCCACTGCACCTCCGACTTTCTCTGAGTCTGCACTTTAACAAGATTCTCAGGTGGTTCATGTACACATTACAGTAGAGGAGTGCTGCTCTAGACCAGTGTAATACATACCATGGCTTCTCTGCCTTTGTTTAAATGATAGATTTCTATTTACATAGTCCAAAACTCTATTTTATTTTGTTTTATTTTGTTAGAATCTGGCCTATGTTGCTATCCTATTAAATTGTATTTCAAATTTCATTTCAGGGACTGTGATTTCATGATACTGAACCTATTGGTTGAAACCATTAGTCTAGTCAAATAGGTAGTTAATTCTGTGGGAGAAAAATGCACCTTCATGAAATCCCTGAATCATCAGCTAGGGAAATTATTAATTATAGTATTGATTAGAATATCTACTTGTGAGATTGAATTATTTCTGTTTTAAAATCTTGTGATGGGGGGACCAGCAGTTAGCGTAATGGCTATGTTGCTGGACTCCCACATAGTCGACTGTGGTTCGAGTCCCGGACCCGGTGACTTAAACTCAAGCCAGGGACGTGTGTGTGCGTGTTCAAGATCCCGAGAGGAGAATGGAGGAGAAGGGATTGTGGCATGGCTATCCCCCCAGGGGGTGATTTCTCACATTCTGTCTCTGCCTGTCTTTCTGTCTTTCTGGCGAGCGCAGGCGCCCTATAGCAAAAACCTCTGGAAAAAAAATGTCTTGTGATGGGAAGGTATACTGATGTGGGCCTGACTTAATAGCAAGATGTGGCAGCAAATAACTTGCATGTCTTTATTTAGGTCATGGGATGTTGATTAAAGCTTTGGTTTTGGAAAGCAAAAGAGTTGGGTTTGGTTCTTCCACTGACTGCATATTCTTGAGCTTTTTTATTTTTAATTTTTTTTATGTTTGGGCCTTGGTTGCCTTATTTATTAATAGGACTAAGAAAAGGCTCTCTCTCTCATAGTACAGGATGACTTGAGTAAGTTATTTTGATTTATTTAAAATTTAGATACAATTCACACAAAGTAGAATTCATCCCTTTAAATAATGTAGGGAATAATTCATCCCTTTAAAGAGTATAGGGAATAGTTCTGGCGAATTCTTGGGATTGTGTTGGTGTTTTAAGGGCCAAGAAGCTTTGTCAGCAGGCATAGTCTGTGTAAATACGAGCAAATCCAGAAGGCTTGGGTGGATCTCATTTAATTTCTTACAGGTCCTGGCATTATTCAGACATATGTGGTTTTATTAGAATGAATTCTCTCTGCTTGAACTCTGAAGCTACTTCTCCTATGTGTGTAATTCCATTTAATACTTCTGATCATTGCTTATAGGATCCATAGGACTTTTAAATGACATGGATATTTTCTGAAATCCAGTTATTGAATAAGGCCTGACCTAAGGGGGACTGAAATCAGTGGCAAACCCTAGTGTACAGTGGATAGCGGTGCCACACCAGTATTTAAAATGAATGATTTTAGATTAAAATACATTTTCAGAACAGGGGATGCATTACCCAAGCCAAAACATCTAGCTTGGAGTTTAGCAGTGGGGGAAAGGGGCAAGGATGGTTTTCTTGGTGACTGCTTATTTATGCATATGTTCGGTACCATCCCATCTTTACCTTCCCCTCCCAGAGGCACTCCCATTGCTTGTTTTCCTCAGTATTGGGTAAAAGCCCAGGGATATTTGCATAAGAGCTGATATGCTAATTATAGACAGGCTGATTCATAGAAAATATCTAGGATTTCAAAATAACCTTTCTTCCAATAATAACTTGCATTAGTGATAAAAGAAATACAATTGATAATAGCAATACCTTTCCATTAACCTAATTAGTAAAGGTTTTTATTTTTTTGAGTGAGTATTTTCAGTGTTGGGTAGGTTGCTACAAACATTTACTTTTTTTAAAAGAATTATTTATTTAACTTTATTATTATTTCTTTTAAAGAACTATTTATTTAATTGTATTTATTATATTTTAAAAACTTTTGCTATAGTTTTACTTTCCCTCTCTCTCTGCTCTCTCTAAGAGACTCGAACTGCATTGGCCATGTGAGAGTCCAGCGCCTCAATCACCATGCTACCTGCTGGACTTGATAATTATTATTTTTAAAAATTTGTTATAGGGCACATGTACTCATGAAAGAGGGATAGAGGGAGAGAAAGAAAGAAAGGGAAAATGAGAAACCAAGTAGCCAGGTCTGGGACTTGAACTACCATCTGCCATGTGGGAGTCCAGCACCTTAACCACCATGCCAACTGCTGGTCCCTCAAATATTTACTCTTAGCCACTGTTGATGGCAGTGTAAATACATTTGACAGTGCATATTGAGAATCTTCAAAAATTTATATTATCTATTTTAAGAATTATTTTATTAAAGTTTGTTTATTTTAATTTGATCAGAGAGGGACAGTGCAAGAGAGAGAGAGAGAGAGAGAGAAAGGAAGCCATCAGATATGGGACTCAAACCCCAATCAGCCATGTGGGAGTCCAATGCCCTTAACCTCCTGTCCCTCCACCCCACCCGCCCCCCCCCACCCCCCAAATTTATATTTTTTAAAACACTGTATTTGGACTATCAACCTTTAGGTTGAATACGAATATATACATATATATATATATATATGTATATGTATGTATATGTATATATATACATACACACATAAATCAAGCTCTATTTAATAGGCTTTCTTTTTCCCACAGAGGTATGGTTTAACAATTTGAAACTATGTAGAAACTAGGAAAGAGCAAATGGGTACATAGATTGTGAACAGCAGTAGCTATGCTTCAGAATGTTGGATATGGGAATTACAAATGTAGAAAGGGCAGAAGCTTTTAGGTTATCAGGAAAGCCATGACATGTTTTTCTATACAAAAATGTGTCATCACTTTTCTGACAACCCAACAGAATAAATCCTGTACTGTTAAATTAGAATTGATAGTACTCATGGTTTTTACTATATATAGATATGACTATTTTCAGATATGGATACAGACAGGGATTGGTATGTAGATATATACACACATGTACATATGAGTGTATGTATGTGCATGTATTTTCTACATGTATTCATATATATGTATGTTGCCTGAGAGGATCCAGAAGCAATAACACCTTAGTAGCTACAGGCACACTTTCCTTGGGTTTAAAATACTATTTATCTAAAACAAACTAGGACTGTTCAGACAAAAGATTGATTCCAGGAGAGGGGCAACAAAATAGAAACAAAAAAACATAAACCTTAAAATTCATGTTATGCCCAAGAGTAAGAAATGTTCAAAGTATTATGGGGAAATGTCAACATGACACATCCCCAACTTGAAGGGTGGCCCAACATCCACATCTAAGCTAATTTTGAGCATCAAAACAGTGATTAATATAGGTTATGATCTAGTGAATAAAATAGGAAGCCATAGATCTATATGGACATAGATAAATTATTTAATGAATTAAGGAAGAAAAGCTTTTCTAAATAAAAAAGAAATGCCCTCTAATAAATGCAAAGGAAATGAAGGAATCAGAAAATCACTGTTTGGTAGCTATAATAATAAAAATTAATCCAAGCTTTAATAAAAAATAGATATCAACAGTATCTAATATGTTAATGGATACTGTCTATATAGAGAAGAATGAAATATTACTCCTTTAAATATACATAGATTTTCAAATTTGTTCACAATTATTATTGTGAATATTAATATTTCTGAGAGAAGTATATATATATATATACACACACACATATATGAAAACTGGGTCATCAGGTGGCATGGTGGTTAAGGCACTGGACTCCCTCTCAATGGGCAACCACTGTTCAAGTCCCTGACTTGGCAACTTGGTTTTTTGCTTTCTCTCTGTCTATTTCTGGTAAATTGAATGAATGAATAAATAATTCTTAAAAAAATAGGAAAACAGTTTCAAGCACAAAATTACTTCAAATGTTGGGTGCTTTGGAGACCGCAATTTATTACCAATAGCCAATTAGCTTGCTAATTATATATCGCAACTTGTCAGCACTTTGATGACTTAATTTATTTTTTACTGTAAGTATTTCAAAGGAAAATGGTCACACTTATATTTGCTAGAATTTTTTAAATTTCAGACTGGCTTTCCTTCTTTTTTTTTTTTTGAGTTATTTATTTTTATTTTATTTATTGTCCTTCTTCAATTTGGCCAGAGAGAGACAGGAAAGAAGAGTAAGAAAGCAAGCCACCAGGTTTAGGACTCAAACTGCAGTAGCTCATGGGGAAGTCCAGCACCTTAACCACCATGCCACTTGCCGGCCCCCAGACTGGCGTTTCTTCTAATAAATACAATTTCTATACATTATATATCTTTCCAGAATATGAGTCCTAAGGATGGGAGATGACTTCTGGTAAACAGGCACATGCTTTCTCTAAGGGATAGAAGACTTCATCGTAGAGTTGGAAGCAATGATTTCTCTTTTCATTTAAAGAATGAAGCAAGGAGAGAACTTGACTGAAGATCACATAGAGAGAAAGAGTTGCTGGTCTGGGTACTTTTTATTTTTTATTTATTTTAATATAAAATATCCATGTTAGGGCTGGCCCTGTAGCCTCTTAATTAAAAAGGAACCAGCTCTCACATGACTGACTGCAGGTCCTGGCCACTGCAGACTGTGAACATGCTGAGCGTCCATGTGCATGGGTACCCAGAACCCAGAGAGGATGGAGAAATGGGAGAGAAGGATGGTAACATGATCATACCTCATGGGGGTACTACTCCCACCCCCACCTGACCCCCGTCCTAGTAAACATATATGCCTCCGGCAATAAAAAATCCAAAATCCCCATTATTACAGAAATGACTAGAGAAGATTCATTCATACATTGAAACCTTAAAAATGGTGGAGGCAAAGGACAGTGGGCCAATGTTTCCATGGTTAAGAGCTTTTTCTTTGGAATCAGACACACTTGACAGTCATTGAGGATTTCTTCTTTGGATGTAGGTGATGCGAATGGCATGAAAAAATTTTTGAAAAAAAAAATTATTGTGCAGAATGTCCCATATTATTGTAAGGAGATATCAGGAAAGAAATTCACAAGCAGAATGCTAATTTAGCAAAATCACAAGTGTTTTGAGGCTGGGGTTTACTGAAACCAAGTTAGTAAATTAAAAACAAAAACAAAAACAGAAAACAAGAATAGCAACAACAATAAGCATTTACTGAGCACCTCTTGTTTGCTCAATGTTTTCCCTGCCTCATTCCCTTTACTGTCAGTTTCTAAACTGGGAATCCTGGAAAGGGTAAAAATAGACAATGTCTTACAATGATTTAGTATCTTTCTCTGTGCTGAGCACTCAAATGGTCAGGGAAGACAGCCTGGTTGATTTGTTTATGAGAGCGAAGAATTGATTTCAAGTAGCAAGTCCCGGAAGCAGAGCTCCAGGTACGCTGGAGGGCTTGGCAAAGGAAAGTATGAGGCAATGTTTCCATTAGGGATGACTGGAAAAGAAAGAGGCTGGAAAGGAAATATCCATGGGCTGCTGCACTGCCAAGAAGAACATGACTCACCAATGAGAGATTCGTTATCTGAGCCTCTAAGTCCCTTTTTGAAAAGTGATACTTTTCTTCAGGTGGATTGGACTCAGGAAGAAGGAGATGTGGGAACTTGGATAAATTCCATTGCAAGGGCAAGTGATACCAGACTACACTCTGTAACGTGTACCTTAAAACAAAAACACGCCCCCCCCAAAAAAAAAAACACAAAAAAACAAAAACAAGGTATTGTGTTTTGCCCTAGACTGTATTATAGATGTACAAATTGAAGAGCAATTGCAGGTACAGGAGACCAGTCTCTGAGAACCAGCATATTTCTTTCACTGAGCCTTTACTCATGCCTGGAACTTGTCCTTGATTCCAGCTCTTCTTCCTCCACCTGTTTTCCCACATGCTGAAACCCTGCTTTACTTGAAAGGTTAGGCCACAAATACTGCTGTCACTGAGGAATCTTCCTTGAGCCCATTAGGTTAAGCTAATGGTCTCTCCTCAGAGCTTTGTTTCTCCTTCTTGTTAGTAATTCATGTCTTGCAATGAGATAGCTTTTTTTTTTCTTTTCTTTTTCTTTTTTTTTTTTTTACTATAGCAATGGGTGGTCTTCCTCCACCTGTTTTCCCACATGCTGAAACCCTGCTTTACTTGAAAGGTTAGGCCACAAATACTGCTGTCACTGAGGAATCTTCCTTGAGCCCATTAGGTTAAGCTAATGGTCTCTCCTCAGAGCTTTGTTTCTCCTTCTTGTTAGTAATTCATGTCTTGCAATGAGATAGCTTTTTTTTTTCTTTTCTTTTTCTTTTTTTTTTTTTTACTATAGCAATGGGTGTAGATGGCAGTCTTCTCTGCTATTGTGTAAGCTCTTTGAGGGCAGGGCTTATGTCTTATCTTGTCTCTAGATCGTGACTCAATGCCATGCCCAAAAAACTCAGAAAGTAATTGTGGAGTGGAATTAAAGAGTTCCATTTGTGTGGTACACACACGTTGATAAAGTGAACACTGTGGGAGGGGGTGGGAGCATGACTAGGGAAGAAGGGTGAGGTGCATACAATGCAGCTAATAATAGATCTACCATCATCAGAAAGAAAAATCAGTTACATCATGTACTCTTTTTTTCCTCTAAAATCAAATGCATTTATGAATTGATCTTAAAGCAGAATGATACTTAGTAGCACTAAAAATTAAAATGGAGCACAGTGCTGCTGGATGAACACTGGAAAAGGACTGCTTGTCCGTTCATCTGACTTGAAGGTCATTTAACTTTCATGCACCTTCGTTTGTAGAGAAAAAGTACATGCCTTCCCTTTACATTGTCTTGTTGTAAAGACCCATGAGGTCACTGTGAAAATGATCTGTAAGCTCTAAGAGTCCTCTCTGCGATCTTGGCATCATTGGCACACTCCGAAGCTGGTTAGAAATGCAGAATCTCGGGCTCTACTCTCACCTACTGAATCAGAATTCATATTTTTAACAAGCTCTTCAGGCAATCTCAGAGGTATTACTCAAAGGGCAATATGATATAAGGTACCATTATTAATAAGGTCTCTATGTACTGGGGAAGGTGATTGTGGCTCAGTCCATAGGATTCAGTGTTGAAAGTGGAAAGAGGTTAATGAGTAGAAGGATGCTGGCACCCACAGGTCCTATCAGGAAGGTAGGAAGAAGGTTCTTCTGCTGCATACAGCATGGTAGGCATACATACAGACCCCTCAGGTATGTGTTTCCACCTCTTGTTTAGGATTTTCCTGTCCCTTTCCCTCATCAAAATGTATCTGTCCTGTGTTTCTTGTCTCAAGAACCTTTGCCACATGAGAGCTAAGGAAAATAGTCCTGACTCAGTGTTAACGTGTACTAAAGTGGTATTCCAGACATTTGTATTATGTTAGAGATCTTCCTAAAATAGCACTTGCATCCCAAAGGGCTATAAAGATGGAAAATTTGGAGCGTCAGAGAAGACGTTAATGGATTCATTAATAATACTATGTGGATGACCATGGTATGCATGTGTGTACACACACACACACACACACACACGCACACACACATATATATATATACACACACACAATACTAATATATACTATATATTAAACTCTTCTGTGTGCTGGGCATCATGCTGGAATTTCCACCATTACAGATTATCTCCCATTTAATCCCTGTGTTATAATTATTGCTATTTCACGAGCACAGAAGCTGCAGTTATGAAATGTGCTCAATATCAGATAGCTAGTGTACTGAGAAGTAGAGATTGAAACTCAGGTTCGATTGATAAGAGAGTGCCCTTTAAAAAGAGTACAAGAAATAGGCCTTTACAAAGTACCTGTGGACATTTAATTTTTGATAGCATAAAAAGAGACCCAACAAAATTCCGAGGGATGAGTTAGGATCCAAAAAAGACTTTCATAATTTATACCTACATGTGATAACATTTTATATTGGGTTGTCAGGAAAGTCATGACATATTTTTCTATGCAAAAATGTTTCATGACTTTTTCAACAACCCAATACTAGAAGTCAAGGCTTTGAGTAGTAACCAGAATACTCTTTAAATTCTATCCTTGATATTATACTTGAAAAATAAAACCAAAACAGCTGACTTCTTGCAATATAACTTCGTTTTATATTTTACTGAATTACAAACAGTTCCAATAAGAATATACTATGAGGGTTAATTGAATATGACCTGAAAAAGTTTCCATGTGTTCATATGCAGAAACAAGAATTTTTGTGTCCATAAAAATCTATCTTGATGAACAAATTATATATTCTTTCTTTATACTGGGTCATCAGAAAAGTCATGATGCATTTCTCTGTTTTTCTATGCAAAAATGTGTCATGACTTTTCCAATGACCTAATATTTTTAAGAACAGATTCTGGTACCAGCAAATGGTGTAATGGTTATATTGCTGAACTCCCACATAGTCATCTGCGATTTGAGTCCCTGACCTGGCAGCTTGAAACTCATGCCAGGAGCGTGTGCTTGCGTGCCCAAGATTCTGACAGGATAATGGAGGAGATGGGATTGCAGCATGGCCATCCACCCAGGGGTGATTTTTTTGCTTTCTGTCTCTGGCAAGCATATGGGCTCTATAACAAAAATCTCTTCCTTGCACGTCTGCATTTATTGCAGCATGTTTCACGATTGCTAAGACATGGAACCAAAGCAAATGTCCCAAAACAGATGAATGGATTGTAAAAGTGTGGCACATATACTCCATGGAAAACTATTCAGCCATAAAAAACAACAGGACCCTCGCATTTGATAGAAAGTGGATGAATATGGAAGATTTATTGCTAAGTGAAGCCAGTCAGGCTATGAAACAGAGACATTGTATGTCTCCTCTTAACATATACTGGCTGTCCACATTTTACGGTAGAGACTGAAAGACTAGAGGACATAAAAGCATTGAAAATTGTTATGGACACTAGAGACAAAGTGGAAGGAGAGTGGAAAAGGGGAAGAGTGTAGAAAGAACATTTTGGGGAAAATAGAGAGGTAAGATATTTGTGGGACACAGATGTGGTTTATTACTTGATGATAATGTGTGTAGTATTCTCAACTAGGCTGGGCTGGTTGGTCTGAGGTATATATCATGCTGGGTAAAATTTCTTTATAATCTAAATGATGTATAGTGATTGAACGATGTATAAATAATAATAATAATAATAAACTCTCTAAAGAATAAAAAATAAAGAGTAGATTCTAAAAGGGAAATAATTTTTAAAGATATTTTTGGGTTTATATGGTTAAGAAAGGATTAAATTTTTTTTTTGATAATGGTTTAGGAAAATCACACTTTTGTGCTCTTGTCTAGGTATATGCCGATTTCAACCAGATGTATAATATGATAGTTTCGATTTCAGAAGACCAAGGTTGTAGACCAATTTAACATGAGTATATTTCATAATACTAGTCCTTGAATTTACTTTTATTCTAATTCTGTTCTGGTAGTTATAATGTTAAGGGCTAAAACACATGTGATGGTGTTCGTCCCAATCATTTGGGAACACAGATGTTTAACTGCTAACTAATAGGGGTCATTTTAAAAAATGGCTGGGCCAAAACAACAGACAACTTTCTTTTTTCACATATGTAATATTATTCCATCTGTTCTCAGGATGTCATGTAATCCTTGCTAGCTATTTTCCAAAAATGAAGGAAGAGAAGGTATAAGTTTACAGGGGAAGCCGGAGTACTTCAAAGGTTTTAGGAGCATGGATTTGATGTTAGCCATGCTTTTACATGTAGCCTTCACTACTTTTGTGAGAATGTGAACAGGTTATTTAATCTCTAATTCAAAGTTTTCCAATAAAAAGAGGCTATCAATAGTATATGCATGCTCTAGATAGGGTTATTGGGAGAACTGGGTGAGATGATCCATGCTAAGCTTTTAGAGCAAGGTCTGGCACGTTCAATATGGGAGAGCTACTGTTTCTGGGTCTGAGAAGTATTTCATGATGGGTAACATCTTTTTACAAGAAAAATGAGAAATAGTGATTGACTGTTTAAAAAAATAATTGGAATAATAATAATAATGATCAGAAAAAACAATGAAAAGATATTGAATAACGAAGTGGGGAGTTTAATGTCTCTGTATTGACTGACATGCATGGCAATCCGTTTAGAAAAAGCAATGTAAGGGACTAGCAGTTAGCATAATGGCTATGTCATTGGACTCCCATGTAGTCGACTGCGGTTTGCAGCCCAGACCCGGTGGCTTAAAATTCATGCCGGGCGTGTGTGCGTGCATGCCCAAGATCCTGAGAGGAGAACGGAGGAGAGGGGATTGCGGTGTGGCCAGCCCCCCTGGGGGGTGATTTCTCTCTTTCTGTCTCTCTGTCTCTGTCTCTCTGGCGAGCGCACGTGCCCTATAGTGAAAACCTCTCCAAAAAAAAAGGAATGTAATACACTGTAACGTTATATGCAATTCAATGTAATTTAAACAAGATTATGATAATAAATAAAAAATAAATAAAAATAGAAGATGTAAAAATAAAACAAGGAAAAATAATCAAACATACCTTTGCTATGTGTTTGTTGAACAGTCTAGTAACAGCCTTACAATCTTAGGAGATGAGTGTTCTGATTATACTTTATACATTACCAAAGAGATCAGGTTATTCTGGTGGAGAAGATTAGAAAGGTGATGTATTTTGCATTTCTCATAGTCATTCCTTTTTTTTTATACATGCCAAGAAATGTATACTGTCATTTGCTGATGAATCCTCTGTTTTAATTCTATTTATCATATCAGAAAAAAGATTCATTTATAGGGACCAGCAGTTAGCATAATGGCTATGTGGCTGGACTCCCATGTAGTCGACCGTGGTTTGAGTCCTGGACCTGATGGCTTAAACTCACGCTGTGCGCGTGTGCGTGTGTGCCCAAGATCCCGAGAGGAGAATGGAGGAGAAGGAATTGCGGCGTGACCATCTCCCCTGGGGGGTGATTTCTTGCTTTCTGTCTCTCTGTCTCTCTGTGTCTGTCTGGTGAGCACATGCGCCCTATAGCAAAAAAACCTCTCCAAAAGAAGAAAAAAAAAGATTCATTTATGTATTTTTCAATAAAAAAAGATGTTAGCTCTTATTATTGTTTACAAAAAGGAAAGGAATTTTTGACTTCAGTTACACATGGGCGCTCTAGGAGAAAATTGGTGTTAATTAGAATTGAAATGATTGAAATTTGCCTTAGAACTTGTCTATCTCCTTCCTGGTTTCTGCTCACTTGCCAAGAATTGTGGTTTCACATTGGGTCTTCTGAAGTTCTTAAGTCTCAGAAGGCAATTTTGGGACTCCTTTAGAAAATGGGGTACTGAAAGACATTTTTATTTGTGTGCCAAGCTTCTAAAGATACTCCAAAATCGTGCCAAGAATTGGTTTCTTCAGAATTCTACCAGCTCTGAGAATTTGAAAACCAATGTCTAGAGTATGATGGAAAATTCAATAACTAGATCAATGTGCAGTGGATAATGTTCCCCAAAGATCGGCAAAATCTGAGATCAGGCTGTGGTTGATACTTCTGTTCTTAATTGAAATATTTCTGCTTTAAAGGTTAGTAATGGTCTTCAGTAGAGACTGATTGAGCATCATGTGGGAATATGATAAATTGCACACAAACTTTTTCATCTTTAGATCATTATGTTTTAACTTTTATTGTTTATATGCAACAATATGGATAAAATTGTGTCTTCTAAGCATCTGGTTTGAGACTATTTTTAACTGAGGAAACATGGTCTTTTCTGAGAAGAAGTTATATTCAAACAGCTGTGGGGTAGGAGAAAGTGTGGGGTTAGGGCAAGATTTCAGGCAGAGAAAAGAAGTGATTCTACTGGAGTTGGGAAAAGTGTTCAAGGGAGACGCAGAGGCCACATAAGGAAAGAGATGAAAGAGCGAGGAAAACCCACTGGTACTTGGAAAAGAGCCTTAATGTACATTCAAGAATGTCTTGTGGGTTTTTTCCCCCTTAAAGTTTATTTATCTCCTTCATGAGTGAGACAGAGTCAGAGAGAGGAAGAGAGAGAAACAGACAAGATCCCCAATAGAGTTGACACCATGATCCACCCCAAACACCAGTCAGCCATGGATCATGGGCATGCACACGCCTTGCATACTCAGGGAGTCTTCTGAGCACGAACCAGGAACCTTCCCTCTGCTCCACCATTTGCCAACTTGTGGTAATTTTATTTTTTTAGATAAATACCATGGCTCTGAGATGAAAGTATCCTCTATCTCGCATGTGAAAACCTCCATAAAACTTACATTGCACTCATGATTTGAATGTATTTGTCTTGGAGAATGCAGAGAGAGAGCGGGGGCTATATCTAACTCAAATTGGGTGTCAGGAAAAAACAGAGCCTGAGTGGGAGGAAACAGACATATGGTATACAGAAGTGGCATATACTAATTGTGGAAAAATGAAAAAAAAAATATGGAGAAGTAACAGAAGGAAAGAAACCATCAGACTTCTACCACCCCAGATAGCTATTGTTAGAAGGCTGATGTCTTCTGGTTCTTGTTCTAGATTATTGTGCACACTTGTGCCATTCTCTTATGCTTTTCTCAAAAGAAAATGGAATTAACACAGCATATGCTGCTTTGTCATTTTTTTCATTTGTTTTACAGTAATGCTGGGGCTGTCTGACTATAGGATGACATTGGTTAAGAAAGTAGAATATTGATACTAAAGCATTGATTTTTGTTATTATAAGTATTTGTCAGATAAATATCCTGTCAGTTAGCTCTTACACACTTCTCTGATTATTTCCTTCAGATACAGTTTCCTTCTTCCCTTTCTACCCATTCATCTTTTTTTCCCCATCAACAAAGAGCTGCTGTTTTAGTCAGTTTAAGCTGCTGTATCAAAATAGACTAGGACAACAGACCTTCGTTTCAGCTCTGGAGGCTGAGGTGCTGGCAGACTTGATTCCTGGGGAGGGCCCTCTTCCTGGCTTACAGATAGCTGTCTTCTTGCTGGGTCTTCATGGGGTAGAGAGAGTACTCTGTTTTCCCTTCCTTTTTTCATAAGGGCACTAATCTTACCACTTTGGAAGCCTCACCCTTAGGATTTCACCTAAATCTAATTACCTCTTAAAAGCTCCACCTCCAAATACATCATATTGGGGGTTAGGGCTTCAGCATATGAATTTATTGGGGTGGAAGAGGCACAAACATATAGTTCTTGCTGAATGTTTCCTTGGTGTTAGGCCTTGGGTGAGGTTCTGGGAATGCATGTCTATTTCTCTTCATGAAGAAGATGTAGACATTAATCAAATGGCCACATAGAAAGACCATTAAAATAACTATTACAGAGGGGACCAGCAGTTAGCATAATGGCTATGTTGCTGGATTCCCATATAGTTCGACCACGGTTCAAGGCCCAAACCCAGTGGTTTAAACTCACCCCAGGAGCATGTGCGTGCATGCTCAAGATCCCAAGAGGAGAATGGGTTGTGGTATGGCCCTTCCCCCGGGGGGGTGATTTCTTGCTTTCTGTCTCTTTGTCTTTCTCTGTGTTTTTAACAAGCGCACTCACCCTATACAAAACAAAACAAAAAAAACCTCTCCAAAAAAAAAAAAGATACAAAAACAAAAACAAACAACAAAAAAAACTATTGCAATGAGCACTATGCCAAAGAAATACAGATGTTCTTGGTTTTTTCCTTAGGGCACATGCATGCATCAGAGAGAGAGAGAGAGAGAGAGAGAGATAAGAGACAGTGAGAAGGAAAGTGAGAAATCACCTGCCTGGGAGATGACCCCATGCCACAATACCTTCTCTTCCATTCTCCTTCTGGGGTCTTGGGCATGCATGCACATGCATTATTTTTAAGCCACTGGGTCAGGAACTAGAACTGTGGTCTGCTATCTGGGAGTCCAGAGATATAACCACTATGCCATCAGCTGGCCCCCAGATGTTCCTTGACTTATGATGGGTTACACCCTGATCAAACACTTTTAAGTTGATAATATATTTCCTATTTACATTAGAGGCTAATATAAGTGTTTTGAGCCCATTTGAAGTAGGTTAGGCTAAGTTATGATGTTTTGTAGGTTAGGTATTCTCAGTGTATTTTCAACTTGTGACATTTTTAACTTAGAATGGGTTCATTGAGACATAATGCTATCATATGTCAAGGAGCGAACAGAATGCATATTGCTTTTTGCACCAATTTAGAGTTGAAAAATTTCACATCGAATCTCTGCAAGTCAGGAACTGCCTATACATAGTTCCACGAGGACCAAGAGTAGGAGATTTGGTCAGTTCAGAGAAAGTACGAAAGACTTCACTGAAGAAGTGACACTTCAGCTAGGATAGGAAGAGTGAGCAGGAAATAATCAGGTAAAGAGTGAAGAGAAGAGGATCACAGAGAGAAGGGACAGTAGGTACAGAGGCTCAAGGACAGGAGGGAATATGCTAGAGCAAAGGACTAAATGCATGAAGTCAAATGTGGACAGGAGGTTGTAAGAAACTGCTGGTTCAAAGGACACTGAAGTGTTTTCAAGCTTTAAGTAAAATTGCCCTTAAGAAACCCATCACGTTTTTAAATAACCAGAACATGCAAGAAACTCAAACAACTTAGCAGCAAAATAAAACACAAATACTCCAGTTAAAAAGTGGACAAATAGGGACCAGCTGATGGCATAGTGGTTATGTCAGTGGACTCCAATGTGATCAACCATGGTTTGAGTCCTGGACCTGGCGACTTTAAACTCATACATGCATGCCCAAAATCCTGAGAGGAGAATGGTGAAGGGGCTGCAGTGTGGCCATCTTCCCCTGGAGAATTATTTTTTGTTTTCCATCTCTCTGTTTCTGTCTTTCTGGTAAATGCATGCATCCTACAGCAAAACTCTCTCTTTAAGAAAAATAAAACAAGCACACACATGATTTGAATAAATAGTTCTCAAAAAAAAAAGGCATACAATGAACAGATAAAAAATGCTCAGCATCACTAATCATTAGGGAGATTCAAATCTAAACATGGTGAGATATCATCTCAATCTCACTAGAATGGCTATCATCAAAAAGACAAAAAAAAAAACAAATGCTTGTAAGGATGCAGAGAACAGATCACCTTTTTAAAGTATTGATGGGACTGTAATCGGTATAGTCATTCTGAAAAATATTATGGGGATTCCTCAAGAAACAAAGATGTAGGGATCAGCAGTTAGCATAATGGCTATGTCGGTGAACTCCCATGTAGCCAACTGTGGTTCGAATCCCGGACCCAGTGGCTTAAACTCAAGCAGGGCGCATGTGCGTGCATGCCCAAGATCCTGAGAGGAGAATGGAGGAGAAGGGATTGCAGTGTTGCCATCCCCTCTGGGGAATGATTTCTAGCTTTCTGTCTCTCTCTCTGTCTGTCTGGCGAGATCATGCACCCTATAGCAAAAGTCTCTCCAAAAAAAAAAAAAAAAAAAAAAAAAAAAAAAAAAGGAAGAGGCACAAACATATAGTTCTTGCTGAATGTTTCCTTGGTGTTAGGCCTTGGGTGAGGTTCTGGGAATGCATGTCTATTTCTCTTCATGAAGAAGATGTAGACATTAATCAAATGGCCACATAGAAAGACCATTAAAATAACTATTACAGAGGGGACCAGCAGTTAGCATAATGGCTATGTTGCTGGATTCCCATATAGTTCGACCACGGTTCAAGGCCCAAACCCAGTGGTTTAAACTCACCCCAGGAGCATGTGCGTGCATGCTCAAGATCCCAAGAGGAGAATGGGTTGTGGTATGGCCCTTCCCCCGGGGGGGTGATTTCTTGCTTTCTGTCTCTTTGTCTTTCTCTGTGTTTTTAACAAGCGCACTCACCCTATACAAAACAAAACAAAAAAAACCTCTCCAAAAAAAAAAAAGATACAAAAACAAAAACAAACAACAAAAAAAACTATTGCAATGAGCACTATGCCAAAGAAATACAGATGTTCTTGGTTTTTTCCTTAGGGCACATGCATGCATCAGAGAGAGAGAGAGAGAGAGAGAGAGATAAGAGACAGTGAGAAGGAAAGTGAGAAATCACCTGCCTGGGAGATGACCCCATGCCACAATACCTTCTCTTCCATTCTCCTTCTGGGGTCTTGGGCATGCATGCACATGCATTATTTTTAAGCCACTGGGTCAGGAACTAGAACTGTGGTCTGCTATCTGGGAGTCCAGAGATATAACCACTATGCCATCAGCTGGCCCCCAGATGTTCCTTGACTTATGATGGGTTACACCCTGATCAAACACTTTTAAGTTGATAATATATTTCCTATTTACATTAGAGGCTAATATAAGTGTTTTGAGCCCATTTGAAGTAGGTTAGGCTAAGTTATGATGTTTTGTAGGTTAGGTATTCTCAGTGTATTTTCAACTTGTGACATTTTTAACTTAGAATGGGTTCATTGAGACATAATGCTATCATATGTCAAGGAGCGAACAGAATGCATATTGCTTTTTGCACCAATTTAGAGTTGAAAAATTTCACATCGAATCTCTGCAAGTCAGGAACTGCCTATACATAGTTCCACGAGGACCAAGAGTAGGAGATTTGGTCAGTTCAGAGAAAGTACGAAAGACTTCACTGAAGAAGTGACACTTCAGCTAGGATAGGAAGAGTGAGCAGGAAATAATCAGGTAAAGAGTGAAGAGAAGAGGATCACAGAGAGAAGGGACAGTAGGTACAGAGGCTCAAGGACAGGAGGGAATATGCTAGAGCAAAGGACTAAATGCATGAAGTCAAATGTGGACAGGAGGTTGTAAGAAACTGCTGGTTCAAAGGACACTGAAGTGTTTTCAAGCTTTAAGTAAAATTGCCCTTAAGAAACCCATCACGTTTTTAAATAACCAGAACATGCAAGAAACTCAAACAACTTAGCAGCAAAATAAAACACAAATACTCCAGTTAAAAAGTGGACAAATAGGGACCAGCTGATGGCATAGTGGTTATGTCAGTGGACTCCAATGTGATCAACCATGGTTTGAGTCCTGGACCTGGCGACTTTAAACTCATACATGCATGCCCAAAATCCTGAGAGGAGAATGGTGAAGGGGCTGCAGTGTGGCCATCTTCCCCTGGAGAATTATTTTTTGTTTTCCATCTCTCTGTTTCTGTCTTTCTGGTAAATGCATGCATCCTACAGCAAAACTCTCTCTTTAAGAAAAATAAAACAAGCACACACATGATTTGAATAAATAGTTCTCAAAAAAAAAAAGGCATACAATGAACAGATAAAAAATGCTCAGCATCACTAATCATTAGGGAGATTCAAATCTAAACATGGTGAGATATCATCTCAATCTCACTAGAATGGCTATCATCAAAAAGACAAAAAAAAAAACAAATGCTTGTAAGGATGCAGAGAACAGATCACCTTTTTAAAGTATTGATGGGACTGTAATCGGTATAGTCATTCTGAAAAATATTATGGGGATTCCTCAAGAAACAAAGATGTAGGGATCAGCAGTTAGCATAATGGCTATGTCGGTGAACTCCCATGTAGCCAACTGTGGTTCGAATCCCGGACCCAGTGGCTTAAACTCAAGCAGGGCGCATGTGCGTGCATGCCCAAGATCCTGAGAGGAGAATGGAGGAGAAGGGATTGCAGTGTTGCCATCCCCTCTGGGGAATGATTTCTAGCTTTCTGTCTCTCTCTCTGTCTGTCTGGCGAGATCATGCACCCTATAGCAAAAGTCTCTCCAAAAAAAAAAAAAAAAAGGAAAGAAACAAAGATGTAGAACTTTTTTCTCTTTTTTTTCTTCTTGCCATAGAATGCATGCCAGAGAGACAGAGAGGGAGAGAGAGACAGACAGACAGACAGAGAGGGAAAGTAAATCTCTAGGGGGATGGCCACACAATAATTCCCTCTCTTCCATTTTTGGCATGTACACACATGTGGCCCACGTGATTTTCAAGCCACTGGGTCCAGGACTTGAACCTTGGTCAGTCATAGGGGAGTCCAACACCTTGCCGTTTGCTGGCCCTGTATTCTAATGTTTGCTCTAACACTATTAACTATAGCCAGGACATGGAAGCAACCTAACTGTCCATCAAGAGATGGACATGTGCACATATGCATGCGCGTGCACACACACACACACACACACACACAGGAATATGATGAAGTCACTAAAAATGATGAAATTCAGTCTTTTGAGGTTAAATGGGTGAGCCTAGAGGACATTACATAAAGTGAAAAAGGTCAGGAACAGAAAGAGAAATACTGTAAGCTGTCTCTCATATAGAAATTGGGGAAAAGGACTTCATAGAAGTAGAGAGACGTCAAATAATTACTGGACAATGGGGAGGACTGAGGGAGGAATAGAGGAATACTGATGAACAGAAACAAAATTTCAGATTGAAGAAACGTGTCTACTGTTATAAAATATAGTGGGGAAGATAACGGCTTACTGTATCAAATGCTACAAATGGCTGAGGTGATGGGCATACTAACTACCCTAAATTAATCAATATACATTTTATTCAGATCCTGAAAAATCACATTATAGCAATTGTTACATTAATAAAAATTATTAAAGAATCTGTAAGGTAAAAATTATATGAGACATATTAACTAAAAGTAATATGAGAATCTTAGATCTAAACTGAGCATACCAACTGGAAAAAAAAAAAGGAAGAAAAACTCAAAATAATCAGGAAAGGGCTGATCCCATAGCCTGGTGGTTCAAGAAGCTGGATCCCAGTGGCTGGCCATGGTTTGAATCTCAGCCCTTTCAGTTCAAGAAACACTGGGCACATATACATGTGTCCCCAAATCTCAGCAAGATGGAGAATGGAGGAGAAGAGACAGCATTGTGACCATGTGTCCCATTGGGGGTTGTTTTCTCCCTCTCTAGTGAGCACGTGTACCTTCTGGCCAAAAGAAAAAGAGGGGGGGGGAGGCAACAGGTGGCCTGGTGGTTAAAGGCACTGGATTCTCACATGGCTGACCATGTTTTGAGTCCTGGACCTGGCAGCTTTCTTTCTCCCTTTCTGTTTCACTCTTTCTCTGTCTCTCTCTGGCAAAATTAAAAAAAATAATAATAAATGGAATTGAATAAATAAATAATTCCTTAAAAAAAGGATCAGGGAGACGTGAACAGTGACTGGCTACTTGATATTAAATCATTATTTATTTATAATATAATTATATTATATATACTAATATGTACTAGTATAAAGAAATGCCAAGTTTTTTATCATATAACATTTAAAGATATAAGTATTAATAAATATTTTTTTATAATTTAAACTAATATGAATAATTAACACGAATATACTTTGAATCTGGGAGGGGTAGATAGAAGAATATATAAATGAAACAAGATCAGCCATATATATAATAGGTGTGAAGAGGTTCACTATACCATTCTACTTCTGTAAATTTTGAACTTTTCTATAATAAAAGGTCTCTAATAGGAAAAAAATCTATCTTTTAAAAATTTTTATTTATTATTATTAGTAGTAGTATCATTTAATTTGCTATAGGGCACAGGCACTCACCAGAGAGAGATGAGAAAGAGAGAGAGGGAAAGCAAGAAGCAAGCCTTCAGGTCTGGGACTAGAAATACGGTCAGCCATGTGGGAGTCTAGCACCTTAAGTACTACACTACCTGCTGTCCCCCTAAAATATATCATTTTAATTATATTACTTTTTAAAAAAGAATTATTTTATTTAACTTTATTTATTTTAATTTGACCAGAGAGGGGGAGGGTGGAAGAGAGAGAGAGAGTGAGAGAGTGAGCGCACTGTCAGTTCAGGGACTCGAACTGCGGTCGGCCATTTGGGAGTCTAGTGCCCTTAATCACCGTGCCACTTGCCAGCCCCATTAATTATATTACATTTTAAATACTCCATTGAGTATTAAACAATTATTATGTTTTAACTTGCCAAAGGACTTTTGCATTTACTGGAGAGAGGCAGAGAGAAAGGCAAGAAAGAAAGCACTCCTTCATG
>NW_006159660.1:2230648-2244747 GCF_000334495.1 Tupaia belangeri chinensis | reverse complement strand
GAAAGAGTCATGACACAATCTCTTCTTCTCCCCCTTATTTTGTATTTTGGGCACACATGCACATGTGCTCAGTACGTTTTACAAACTGCTGGGTCCAGCACTCAAATCATGCAGCTGGCCAGTAGGATCCAGTCACCTTAACCACGATGTCACTGGCTGGCCCAAGTGTTAAGCAACTCTAGTGAGTACACTTAAATATGGAATTACAGAGATAGTGTGGAGAAGGCTTAGTAGACATACATGCATCTACAAAAACAAGTAAGAAATACCACATTACCAGTGTTTGTGACTCCTTTTGACAGCTCACACCTAAGATCTCATCTGGATTGGGCTTACACAAGACAGCTGCACTGACACCTGAACAAATCGACTGAGTAGTGAGATGACCTGAGTCACATTTGGCAGGCTCCATCCAAAGATTATTTAGCCAGTCACTAATCCTGGGCCCAGTCTTCTCAGGTAGCAACAATTGTGACATCAATGATGCAAAACAATGTGGACTAATAGCAAGAATACTGTCACTCAGAGATAACAATCCATGATATTCTTGGACCAGGTACAGAATTAGAACATATTTTCATGAAAACACTCATCTTTATTTTTGACATGGTTACTTGTTGACAGTAAAGGTGAGGATTCTGAGGAAAATACCATATACTACTCAGATGTAATATATGGTAACCACTTTGCTTTGCCTTAGGCTGCCTTTAGCCTACGTGGTCTCTTTATGTGATTAGACAATGGCACTCTACGGCAGTTGTTTGGCCTGGCTATCGTATATGTTGTCTGTGTGAATTAGGAAAAGGTAAATCTCTCCCTGAGATATCAGTGCAGCATCACACCAAGAGTAAAACTTGACAAGGGTACTAGAGGCTACCTGTTCCTTCACTTGCTCCTTTACCTGGACACCTTTTGCCAGGCACAGGTCAACAAGACCATTCAAGTGGACTTGCTTTGCCTTGTGCTCATTCTGATGTAAAACATGATTAGTAGCTTGTTTGCTTCATTTTTTTTTTTTTAATTTCTAAGTTTTTTTTTTATGGGTATGGGTGCATGCAAGAGAGAGAAACTTCAACAAGGTCTTGTCACACCACAGCCCCTATTCCCAGGCCCTCCAGCTCCTTGGGATCTTGGGTGCCCATGTGTGTGACCCGCATATCTTCGGGCCCACTTGGGAATCTGAACCTGCAGTTGGCCATGTGGCCTCCAGCCCAACAGAAGACTGCATTATGGCTGTGTCAACAGTGACTGGGTCTCCTCATCATTATTTTCATAGGAAACATTGAAAGATAAAGCGTCGTTTAAAAATCACCTTTCTTAGGGACCAGCAGTTAGCATAATGACTATGTCGCTGGACTCTCATGCAGCTGACCACGGTTTGAGTCTCGGACCTGGTGGCTTAAACTCATGATGGGAGCCCAAGATCCCGAGAGGAGAATGGAGGAGAAGGGATTGTGGTGTGGCCATCCTCCTGGGGGGTGATTTCTCGCTTTCTATCTCTCTGCCTCTCTCTGTCTTTCTGGTAAGCGCTTGTGCCCTATAGCAAAAACCTCTCAAAAAAAAAAAAATCACCTCTCTTATTTGCTCCCTAACAGTTGATCATGTATGTAACCTGGTCTTTTATACCGATGACTATTAGATCATGTTACACAGCTGATGTCTTATTTCTACAAGGCAGTTTGGCAAATTCCATTGACCCTGAGTCGAGATAGTTCACTTATAGCCCCTGCTCTTTCTTCACAGTGTTCAGCTATACTGTGCAAGAATAGAACTTTGCTTTTCTGGCTTTTTTCTTTTTCTTTACTTCTGGTCTAGAGGCACCCAAATTGATAGCTCTTTATTTATGCTTTCAGAAAGATCAAGCTGGTAGCAGTGTAAAGGGAACATACTTAGTTTTTGAAATTGGTTTTTATGTGGGTTTTAATTGCCAAAGAACTTGGGGGGAAACAAACAAAATGGTTTGCTATTAAGGCTCTCCTTTCAAAACCACTGAGCCCAGAGAAAATTATCAACAGCAATTGAGGAAAATACTATGCTCAATTGAGTCAATTTTCTTTTGTTCCTGAATTGTCCATCTCAAGTATATGGTTAGTATGCCAAATACTGGCCCTATTTAGGCCAACCATTAAATAGAGCCTGGCACCAAATTTATAACAATTGTTCAAGAAAACAAAGCTAGCTGGTTCTCTCTCCAATTGGAATATGTGCTGGTGAGCTCAAGAAATTCCAGACATACACTCTTCCATGGAAACTTTTTCCACCATGGTTTTTTTTTTTTTTTTTTTTAGCTCTTTTGTTCTATTTGAATCATTCTTCAGTTTTTTTTTTTTTTTTTTTTACATTCATATTGTTCCTTTCTTTATAACACTGTCTTTTCCACTGAGAGGAAACACGATCTTTTCCTCTCAAATCTGTTTTCAAGATAAACAAAAGGAGATTTCTCTCTTACAATGTGCCAGGTTTTGTCGGGAATAAAAACAAAGACAGAAAGGAAGAAAAATAAATACTGCAAAGTTATTCAACACAGGATGAGGGACGATGAAGGAACCACACCGAAGTGTGGCAGGCGGAGGGGTGAGGGCTGGCATTCCACGGTAGCTCAAAAGTCCATTAAGAATTAGGGTTCATTAGTAATTTCACCCCAGATATATCTCATTTCTGTCTTGTTCTGGAAATAGTAATTACATTGCAAAACATTCCACGTGAAGTCTCAACGACATACAATAATAAGCATTTCTTTCTTGCTCACCAGACTGTGGCCACCCACAGGCCTATAGGATGACTTCTGGAGGTAGGTCGATGGGTCAACTGGGGTGGGCCTGCATCAGGATGCCAATCAAGGTCAGGTCTGCTCGCTGAGTCTCTTATGCTGGGACCAGGCTGGAGAGACAACAGCTACCTGGGGTGTATTCTTCTGGTGGAGGACAGAAACTCCTGGAGGGGCAAATAGAAACACATGATTCCTCTTAAGGCTTATGCTCAGAGCAGGCACACCACTTCATCCTCATTGGCTTTTCTGCTTGGATTGGCCAAACCTAAAACCAAGGGCAAAAGGGCGGGTGATGAGAGAATATTTCCTTGGAGCAAGGTGAAGGAACAGTTGATTTTAATGACAACTATATCTCTGGTTTTTAATTTTGCAAAAGAAGGGTTTTTTTGGTCCCATAGGCAGAGGATCTAAACTGTCGAATATCAAATCAGAAAACAATGATTATTAACTACACATTTTATTCATTATTTTGACAAATAAAAATGGTATATATTTATGAGGTACAACATGATGTTTTGATATATGTGTACACTGAGAAATGACTGATTAAACTAGTTAACATATTGATCATCTCACATACTATGTCTCTATGTCTTTTCAACATCTACTCTAAGCAAATTTCAAGTCTCTAACACACTGTTACCCTTATTTATTTATTTTTTTTTGGAGAGATATTTGCTATGGGGCATGTGTGCTCGCTGGAGAGACAGAAAGTAAGAAGTCACCCCCCAGGAGTATGGTCATACCACAATCTCTTCTCCAGTCTCCTCTCGAGATTTTGGGGACACATACACATGTGCCCAGCATGAGTTTAAAGCCACTGTGTCTGGGACTCAAACCATAGTCAACTATGTGGGAGTACAGCGACATAGCCATTATGCTATCTGCTGGTCCCATGTTCATTGTTTTTCATTGTAGCCACCTCATTGTACAAGAGATTTCCTGAACTTATTCCTTCTCTCTAGCTGAAACATTGTGTTTTTGACCAATATCTCCCCTATCCCTTTCTCCCCTGACCCCCTAATAATCACTATTCTCTTCTCTGATTCCATGAATTTAGCTTTTTTAGACTCTACATATAAGGCAGGCCATAGTATTCATCTTTCTGATCTGCCTTATTTCATTTAACATCAAGTCCTCTAGGTTTATTCATAAATGAACAAATGTCATAAATGACAGGATTTCATTATTTTTGAAGGTTGAACAGTATCCCATTATGGGTGTATGGTGTGTGTGTGTGTGTGTGTGTGTGTGTGTGTATGTCACATCACACTCTTACCCATTCACCCACTGATGGACACTTGGGTTGATTTTCTGTCCTGGCTATTGTGAACAGTGCTGAAATGAACATGGCAGTGTGAGTATCTCTTTGACATACTTATTTCATTTATTTGGGATATATATCCAATAGCGGGATTGCTGGACCACATGGTAGTCCTGTCAATTACCCTTTATAAATTTAAAGTGAAATAAACCTAATGATCTCCATAGAGGGGGACCAGCAGGTGGTGTGGTGGTTAAGGCAACTGGACTTCCACTTGGCTGACTGCAGTTCAAGTCCTGGACCTGGCAGCTTGCTTTCTTACTTTCCTTCTCTTTCTCTGTCTCTCTCTGGTCAACTTCAAAAAAATAAAAATAAAAAATCCATAAACTAATGACAATGGATAAAATTTTAAAAACTGTAATAGAGCATGAATATATTATTAAATATCAGAATGTAAACAAGAACACTGTCACTGCATTTTAGCCTTTGGAAAGGCTCTCTCCCACAGTATTTGAGAAGAAGCCACATAGAGGCAAATAAGCAAAGCTAGGGAAGTTGTATATGGAGCCTTTCGCCCTCACCCTGGGGTTTTGATTATTGGGCTAAATTGAGGGTCAGTAATCTACAGAATCTGCCCCACTCCCTGTTTTTATAGCACCTGTGAGCTAAGGATGATTTTTACATTTTTCAATTATCATAAACAACAACAACAACGACGACAACAAAAGATTATATCCTGGAAATCATATAAAATTCAAGTTTTAGTGACGTAAGAATCTTTTACTGGGACATAACCAGACTCCTTATGTGTTGTTTCTTCTTTTGAGCTGTAGAGTTGAATGGTTGTGGCAGTGACCATACGGATCACAAAGCTGAAACTATCTTTACTGGCCTGTTAAAAGGAACCCTTTGACAACTCTTGGACTAAGTGATTCATCCAGATAAATAAAATGCTACAATTACATATGGCCCTTCAAAGTTTTAAAGCCCATCACTTTTGTACCAGGGAGTAGGTGAATACAATATCTGATGTGTCCATTTGCTCTCAAATCTAGATCATTCTGAGACAGCAGAATACCCAGATTAAGTGGTCCTTGACCTTCCCCTACACTCAGATTGCAACTTGGATCCTCCATTTTCTTGATACAAAGATAGATATATCTCCTTTTTGCTGCCTAGGTAAAATTTCACACCTGGCTCTCTAGGTGTGTCTTACCACCGGATACAATTAAATAGCCAGCTTTCAATAGCTTATGGAGCATGTCTCCATGTTGGATTGACATGCTTCATATCAAAATTTTAATGTTTATTTTTTTCTCTGAGAGTGAAAGAATCCTCAAAAGGATCTTGTCACTCCTCTGTCCCCCCAAGCCCAGCCTTCCAGACAGCCAGGATCATGGGCATGCCTCTCTGTTTAGACTGACCAAGGATCTGAACCCCAGGCTTTCCTGTAGGCTCCAGTATGGTGCAGGGGGTGCCCTATCACTTCCACCTCATAGACATTTTTGAGTAATGCTCAAAATGGATCTCTAACCCACACTGACATGGATTTGCATTTCATGGTACTTTTGGCCAGCAATTTATTTTCTACTCATTGTCCTTCACATACACTGTAAAAAAAAAAAAAAAAAAAAAAAAGATCTTTGTATCAAAGTGTTTTGATTTAATTTTTGTTTTATAAAAACAAATGTCATCCCACAAGGGGAGATACCTCTTGTTATAAACACACGTGTATAGGACTGTAAAACTTAATGAAATTCACAACCAAACGTTATAATAAAATAGCCTCAGGACAGAAACAATCTAATCAGCCTCCAGTGAGTCACAGCTGATCGGCTGGACTCGTACACAGGTGGCTGGGGGCACAAGGCCGTTGGCGTCCTGCCTCACAACACACAGGGGATGTGAGTTTTATGACCCAACTTTACATGCCCTGTCCTGCTTTATTGTTTGCATATTTCTGTCCAAACCTGCTCTGGCAATGGAGCTGCATAAAAATTAGAGTCTGCAAATCATACTCATTAGGAAAAGTTAGCAAATATTTTACTGCCTGAAAAAGGACCAATTTTTTTTTTTTTCAAAGTAGCATTCAGATGAGGTAAGACTCAAGTTTTAGGGTCCTTAGCTGTATTTCAGCTTTAAAAAGGAGTATACAGAAATAACTACCCCCTTGGGGGCCAGCAGGTAGCATGGTGGTTAAGGTGCTAGACTCCCACATAGTTAACTATGGTTCGAGTCCTGGACCTAGCAGCTTGCTTTCTCACTTTCTCTCTCTCTCTCTCTCTTTCTCTCTCCCTTTCTCCGTCTCTCTCTCTGGTGAGCATATGCACCATAAAGCAAATTTAAAACAATAATAATGATAAATAAAGTTAAATCATTCTTTTAAAAAAGTTATTAAAGAAAAGAAATAACTACTGTCTTTCTCCCTTATCTTTGAGGTTCTTCTTTTGGTAATTCTGTGGGGGAATAGAAAGTAGTTTGATTTGTACTATATACTTTATTGAGTTGAACGGAGTCATTAAGAAAGTAGGCATGACATTTCATTAACGCAATATACATAGCTGAACAGCTTTGAGGAGTAGCAATGTGGAGACAGCTTTCCAATTTTTCTTTCCCAAATTAAATTGTGAGCTCTATCACAAATCATGGTAAGCACTGTAAGTCCACTGAAATTAACAAGGGAATCTTTTAATATACAATTGTCCCTTGTTATCCATGAGGGATTGATTCCAAGACCCCCAATGACACAAAAAATCACAGATGCTGCAATTTCTTACATAAAATCACGCATGGTATTAGGAATAACCTATGTACATTCTCTCATACATTCTAAATCATCTCTACAAGTACTCATAATACCTAATATCAGGTCATCAGAAAAGTCATGTCACATTTTTATATGTTTTTCATGACTTTTCCAACGACCAGATACAACATAAATGCTATACTCATAGCTGTATTGTTTAGGGATTTCAGTTTTGCTTTTTGGAATTTTCTTGATCCCCCCCCCCAAATAGTTTTTTTTAAGTATATATTTATGTATGTATATAAGTATTTATTTTAATTTGATCAGAGAGGGACAGAGCAAGAGAGAGAGAGAGAGATGGAAAACGAGAAAGCAAGCTGCCTGGTCTGGGATGCGAATCCTTGTTGGCCATGTGGGAGTCCAGTGACTTTAAACACCATGCCACTTGTTGGCCCCTCCCCAAATAGTTTTGACCTGAGGTCGGTTGTGTCTACAGAGGTGGAACCCATGGATATACAGAGGATCAACTGTATTTGGCTGTGCATGGATACTGAGCAAGGTAGAGGGAGAAATGGGAATACATTCCAAGAAAGACAATGTAGATTTTTATCATGGCATTGACTGATGCCAACAGAGAGTAATATTTGGGTTCATCAGCTACATGAAACTATATGTGACATGGAGAAAATATCAGATTCAAAAAATAAATGCATAAATATTATTTCCTTATTTTGAGAATATAGTGCTTAGGTTTTTGGAATCACAACTGTGATATCACCACTACCAATGACCACTTCCTTGGCTATCTTCAGTGCCTTTATTTTTTTTGATAGCATTTAGACAGCAAAGTGGTCAGAACGGACTTTAGAACTGAAAAAGCTCCTAGGATTGACTCTTGGTCTTTGGAGCTACATGACCTCTATGACCTTGGGACAATTGAGTTAATTAACATCTTGTGCTTTTTTTTCCTTTGCAGAAAGGAGATAATAACAGAACCTACCCTTAGGGTTATTGTGTTGTGATGAGTTAATTTATAAGAGCTCAACACAATGCCTAGCACATAGCAAGTGTGTACTTGATATTAGCTGTTGTTAGTGAAATATTTGGTATATATTTGTATGTCCACCTAGAACTCTACAATCATATTATCTAAGAAGAAAGAGGTACAGGAACTAACGTTGATTGAGTACCACCGGGAGCTAGGTCTTTTATGCTTGCTCTATTCCTTACCTTATTTAATTCTTAAAAATCTTCTGATGATAGATGCTATCTCCACAGATGACAAAACAAATTTTGATAGGGTCACGAACTGAGAAAGTGCTCTTTATCTGTAAGTTGCTAGAGCTGGTGTCAGTCACTTAACTATACTTAGAGAGCTGGGGCTGTAGGTCAATTCTACCTACATCTCTTTTTAACCCTGTGATTTCTCGCTTTCTGTCTCTCTCAGTCTCAGGTGAGTGCATGGGCTCCATAACAAAAAGAAAAAGAGAGAATGTTAAGCACCAGCTGGTTGACAAGGTCTGCTTGACCTGTGAACATCAGATCCTGCAAAGTGGAAGGGCTATTTGGGTGACCACAGACCCAGATGGGTTGATCATCCCTAATTGAAAAATCTGAAATCTGCAAAGTTTGCAAATCTGAAACTTTTTGAGTGCTGACATGATGTCACAAGTGGAAAATTCTACACCTGACTTCCTGGGATGTGTTGCAGTCAAAATACTGCAATAGAGAAATACTGAATAAAATTACCTGTAGGCTATGCATATAAGGTGTATATGAAACATAAATGAATTTCATGTTTAGACTTGGATCCCATCCCCAGATGCCTTATTATATATATGCACATATTCCAAAATCTGGAAAAAAAATCCTAAATCCTAAACATCTCTGGCCCCAAGCAGTTTGGGTAAGAGATATTAACCTGTAGTTTCTATTCGTCATGCACATATAAAGGAGTCAGCAATGATCTGAAAAACAAAAACACACAACTGAGGGATGTTTTCTTAGGGAAAAATAAAAGGCTAAGATGCAGCAATAACCAAACTATTTAATCCATATTAAATATATGTATTCAATTCAATGCAATGCAATGTAGTTAAATTATTATATAGTAATTGCCTGCTAGGAGTAAGTTACAGTTGGGGATGCAAGAGACTTTCATGACATGGAGCAAAAATGCAGGCATCTTGAAGTATCAGAAAAAGCACTGCTATTTGGATTAAAAATTTGTTATTTGCAAATTTTCTGTGAAAGGCCAGTAGCAAATACTGTAGGCTTTGTGTGTCATGTGTTGCAACTATTCAATACTGCTGTTGTAAAGTAGACATAGAGAATATGAAAACAAATGGGCATGGTGATGTTCCAATAAATCTTTACTTACAAAAACAGGCAGCAATCTGGATTTGGCTCATGGGAAGTAATTTGCTGGCTCTGGGGCTAGAGACTTGTATTACTATTGGTACTTCAGAAGTTGCTATCCACTGAGTATCTCTACTCACTGCCAGGAGTATGTCAGGTGCTCCTCCTATCTGATCTTAACATAAATCCTATGGCATAAATAGCATAATCTCTATTTTACAAATGAAGAAATAAGGAGTCTGCTCAGAGAGGGTAAGTAAAATGCTGAGATACACAGCAAGCAAGTTGCAGAAGTGACTAAGTAAGATGCAAGAGAAAAGAAACAATGAACTCAAGAAGATGCAAGAGATAAGAGACAACAAACTCTGGAAAATGAGGAAATCCTTCCACAACTTGAAAGAAGAATTAGACACCATAAAAAAAGAATCAAATGGAACTATTAGAGATGAAGGCTGTATCACAGGAAATAGAAACCTCCATCAAAAGTATTAAAAGCAGAGTAGATCATGTAGAAGATCAAATCTCAAATGTAGAAGACAAAACCTCTGACTTAAAAATAATATCATGAAGGAGACTGAAAAAATAACCAAAAAAAAAAAATGAGGACAATATACGAGAAATACTAGATACCATTAAATGCCCAAACATCTAAATAACTGGTATCCCAGAAGGTAAAGAAACTAATAAAAGCTTGCATAATCTATTCCATGAAATCCTGGAAGACAACTCTCTGAGTCTAGAAAAGCACTCAAACATCCAGACTCAAGAAATACAAAGAACCCTAAATAGAATCAATCCAAGAAGATCCTCTCCAAGGCACATCATAGCCAGACTGGCCAAAACCACAGAAAAAGACAAGATATTAAAATTAGCAAGAGAAAAACATCAAGTTACTTACAAAGGTTATCCTATGCTAATATATGACTTCTCACTGGAAATAAGGCAAGCAAGGAAAGAATGAGAAGATATATTCAAAATGTTAAGAGAGAAACAATTTCAACCAAGATTACTATACTCAGCAAGATTTTCCTTCAAATGGGAAGAAAAGATAAAAATATTCTCAGATAAACACAATCTGAAAGAATTTACCAACACCAGACCAGCTCTTCAAGAAATTCTGAATGGAATGCTATATCAGGAAAATCAAAGAGACAGACAGAAATAATAATAAAAAACAAAACAGCCAAGAAAATAGCCAATTTAATGGTAGGGACTAGTTAGGAAATATTGGTAATAATGTTGAATGTTAATGGATTAAATTCTCCAATCAGAAGACACAGATTGACTGAATGGAAAAAACAGAAATCCTCTATCTGTTGCCTTCAAGAAATGCACCTCATGGATAAAGACATACATGGACTAAAAGTAAAGGGCTGGAAAAAGGTATTCCATGCAAAGGAAACCAAAAAAGAGCTGGAGTTGGGATACTGATTTCAGACAAAATAGGCTTTAAGATAAAAACTGTAAGAAGAGACAAATAAGGGCATTATGTAATAGTAAAAGGGCCAATTCATCAAGAAGATATAACACTTATAAATATCAATACACCCAACTCAGGAGCACCTAAATATGTGAAGGAAAGACTGCTAGATCTAAAAGGGGAGAGAGACTGCAACACACTAATTGTTGGGCATCTCAGCACCCCAAATATCTTCTTTGAGCCAATCATCTGGAGAAAAAATAAGCAAAGAGATACAAGATCTAAATGATATCATAAATCAAATGGACTTGACAGACATCTGTAGAACCTTCCACCTTAAGATCATGAAATACACATTTATCTCATTCCCACAAAGAATCTTTTTGAAGACTGACTATGTAATAAGACATAAAACAAGCCTTTAGAAATTCAAAGGCATAGAAACTATATCCAGCATCTTCTCAGATCAGGATGGAATAGAAATTGATATTAATTTCAGAAAAAAAAAAAACCATGAAAATACACAATCATATAGAAACTAAATAACCAACTCCTGAATGACTTCACAATGACTGAAAAATTTAAGACTGAAATGTAAAGATTCATGGAAACCAGTGATAATAAGTACATGAATTTCCATAATCTAGGGCACACAGCAGCAGCCATCAGAAGAGGGAAATTCATAGCAATTAGGGTGCATAGAAAAAGATGGAAGGATGGCAAATGGACAACCTAACATCATGCCTCAGAGAACTGGAAAAGCAACAACCAAAAATCCAAAAAATGCCAGGAGAAAAGAAACAATAAAGACTCAAGCAAAAATAAATGAAATAGAAAATAAATAAACTATACAGAAAATAAATGAAAGCAAAAGCTGGTTCTTTGGAAAGATAAACAAGATTGACACACAATTTGCTAGGCTAATTAAGAAGAGGAGATAAAGGAACCAGATAAATAAAAAGTTTCAGTGAATCAGGCAATATTACAACAGACACAATAGAAATATAAAACATCATTAGAGGATACTATGAGGGACTATAAACTGACAAACAAGAAAACTGAATGAAATGGACTTATTCCTGAACACATATAATCTACCAAGATTGAATCAGGAGGACACAGAAAGCCTGAATAAATCCATAACAAGCAATGAGACTGAATCAGTAATAAAGAACCTCCCCAAAAAAGAAAAGCCCAGGTCCTCATGGCTTCAATTCTGAATTCGACAAAACTTTTAAAGAAGAGTTAACTCCCATTATACTCAAGTTATGTTTTTAAAGATCCAAAAGGAAGGAACCCTCTCAAATTCATTTTAGGAAGCCTCTATCATCCTCACCCTCAAAACAGACAAGGACATGGCAAGGGAGGAAAACTACAGATCAATATCTTTGATGAATAGAGATGTAAAAATTCTCAATAAGATACTAGCAAATCATACCAACAATATAGAAAAAAGATTATACATCACAACTAGGTAGGCTTTGTTGGTTCAACATCTGCAAAACCATAAATGTAATACACCATATTAATGGAAAGAAAGCTAAAAAAAATGATCATTTCAATCAATGCAGAAAAAGCATTTAATAAAATATAACATGACTTCATGATTTAGACTCTCAGCGAAATCGGCATAGAAAGGTCATTCTTCAACACAATAAAAGCTCTTTATGAAAAACCCATAGCTAACATCATACCGATTGAGGAAAAGCTGAAAATTTTCCCCCTGAAAACTGGTAAAGGACAAGACTGCTCATTATTCCACTCCTTTTCAATGTAATTCTGGATGTCGTAGCCAATGCAATCAGAAAAGAGAACTAAAATAAAAGGCATTCAAAAGGTAAAGAAGAGATGAAATTATCTATATTTGCAGATGACATCATTGTATACATAGAAGACCCAAAGGTATCCATGAAAAAACTGGGTATCCATGAAAATAACTCCTGGAAGTAATAAATGATGACAGTAAAGTAGCAAGATTCAAAATCCACATACAAAAATCTATACCATTTCTATATATGAACAACAAGTAGACTGAAGTACAACTGAAGAAAGTAATCCCATTTACCATAGCCACAAAAAGTATAAGATACTTAGAAATAAATCTAACCAAAGAAGTCAAAGACTTTTACAAGGAAAACTATGAAAATCTGAAAAAAGGAGTTGAAAATGGCACAAAAAAGTGGAAGGACATCCCATGTTCCTGGATTGGAAGAATTAATGTAATCAAAATGGCAATTCTACCCAAATTAATTTACATATTTAACACAATCCCAATCAAATTACCAGAGATTCCTCACAGATTTAGATAAAACAATCATAGGATTTGTCTAGAATCAAAAAGGCCCTGTATTGCCAAACAAATCCTACACAAGAAGAGTGGAGTAGAAGACATCTCACTCCCTGACCCCAAAATATATTACAAAGTTGTGGTAATCAAAATAATATGGTACTGGCACAAAAACAGTTGTGGACCAATGGAACAGAATAGAGACCCCAGAAATAAACTCCCAAAACACACAGCCAACTGATTTTTGACAAAGGGTACCAGTGGGAAAAAGAAAACCTCTTTAGCAAATGGTGCTGGAAAAAGTGGGTTTCTACCTGCAGAAAAATGAACCTAGATCCCTACCTCAAACCATTAACAAAAATCAACTCAAAGTGGATTGTAGATCTAAACCTAAGGCTTCAAACTATAAAATTACTGGTGGAAATCACTGGGGAAACTCTGGGAGACTTTGGGTAGGCAAAGACTTCTCAAGTAAGACTCCCCAAAGCACAGGCAATTCCCAAAATAAACAAGTGGGCTTACATCAGATTAAGAGGTTTCTAATGGCACAAAGAGGTGTGGTATTATCTGTTGAAGATATTTCGTAGTTTTATCAACAGTACTAGGGAGAAATGTTCACCTCTTTAAATATACATTTTGTAAGACAAATAATAATGTGATTCAATGTATGGAAGAAGATGAAATGAAAAAAATAATAATAAAAGAAAAAATAAAATAAAAAAATTAAAAAGAGGTTTCTGTACAGCAAAAGACACAGTAACTAGTGTGAATCAAAAACCCACAGAATGGGAGAATATTTTTGTAACTTATGCCTCAGATAGGGAACTGATAACCAGAATACACAGGGAACACAGCAGATTACCCTCCTCCCCCACAAAAAAAAAAGAAAGAAAGAAAAAAAAGATCAACTCGGTTACAAGATGGAAAAATGATTTGAACAAACAACTCTCTAAGAAAGACATTCTAATAGTCATAGAAAAAATGCTCAACATCCCTACTCATAAAGGAGATACAGATCAAAACCACAATGAGATGCCACCCAGCCCCAGTTAGAATGGCTAAGGTTAAAAAAAAATGGTAAGTGCTGGCAGGTCTGGGGTGAAAGGGAAACTCTCCTACATTGTTGGTGGGAATGTAAATTGGCCCAGTCACTGTGGATAACCATATGAAGGTTCCTCAAAGATCTACAGATAGAACTACTATATGATCCAGTAATTCCACTCCTGGGTATCTACTTTAAGGATAGGAGAATGC
>NW_006159660.1:2215394-2230637 GCF_000334495.1 Tupaia belangeri chinensis | reverse complement strand
CGAGTCAGAAAAGTTCTTGCCCATCTATGCTTATTGCAGCATTATTTACCATTGCTAAGATATGGAACTGACCCATGTGTCCATGAACAGATGAATGAATTGAAAAGGTGTGGCACATATTCTTTATGGAATAATACTTGGCCATAAAAAACAACAAGATCTTGGCATCTGATAGAAAGTGGTTAAATATGAAAGATTTATTGCTGAGTGAAGCAAGCCGGGCTATGAAAGAGACATTGTATGTCTCTACTTAATATATATCAGCTGTCCACACTCTATGGTGGAAACTGAAAGATTAGAGGATATGGAAAATGGTTATGGATACTGGAGACAGTGTGGGAAGAGCATAGGAGGAGAAGAAAGTGTGAGAAAAGAAATTAAGGAAAATAATAGAGAGGCAAGAGACATTTATGGGACACAGAAATGGATTATTATCTGTTGATGATAGCATGTATAGTACCCTCAACTGAACTAGTGTGAAGTGTATTTGTGTTGGGTAAATTCACTTCATAAACTAAGTGATGTATAGTGATTGAATGGATAAAATAAGTAAAAATATTTTAAAAGGTAACAAAATGAACAGAGTGAAATGAAAAAATACTCTGAGTTATGTGAAAACTTAGAATTTGTACAGAAATAATAATGCTGCCACTAATCCACCCTCTCTCCATTCTTCCATGCCCTCATGTCATAGTTTCAAATTATATCAATCTTCTTTCTGTCCACAGGACCAAGAAATGCCAAACTTGGTCCTGATTCATGGCTTTCCTTCTGGTTGTCCCCTCTGCCTGGAACACTCTGACCCAAGATTTTTACATGCCTGAAGTCTCTTGTCAGTTAAGCTAGTTCTACTTTTATATCTTTAGAGGAACTTCCAGGAGGTTCTAAATTTCCCAACTCCAGGCCTTTCTCTATTACAGGAAGCTCTATTCATTTTTTCAGTGCATGGGTCACTGTTTTGTTCATTATTCCTTGTTTGTCTTCTGCTTCCTCTGTGGGAGAAAAGACCTTGCTGTCTTTTTTTTTTTTTTTTTTTTTATAGATTTTTGCTGTATGGCACATGTGCTTGTCGGAGACAGACAGACAGAAAGCAAGAAATAACCCCCCCGGGGGGGGCAGCCATGATTTTGGGCACAGGAGCACGTGCACCCGGTGTGAGTTTAAACCACTGGGCCTGGGACTTGAACCACAGTCAAATACATGGGAGTCTAGCAACATAACTATTACACCATCTGCTGATCACAAGACCTTGCTGTCACCACTGCCCATGGATTCCAAGATGATACCAGCACAGAAAGAGCATTGAAAGAATGTGTGTTGAATGAATATACAATCAACAGCACAGAAAAATGTATACGAGTATATTGTATGTATCTGACAGGCATTGTGCTGAGCCATTATCAGCATTTTCTCAATCTCACCAACTCAGCTCCTCAGGGAATGCTTATTAGCCCCACTTTACTGATGACAGAATGGAGGCTTGAGGGCATCAGCTCCACAGGTGCATGGCCACCATTCTTATCCAAGCCCAACTGACTTTGAAGACACCGTTTGCAAGATATGACAAAATTGGGAGACTGAAGGACACATTTTTGGCTCTGGAAAATATTGAAAAATGTTATTTTAAGGGGCAAAGAGCCAGAAAAAGAAAGATAACTCTTTCAGGCTCCTGTTCTCAGAGGGCTGATGAATGTTTGAGGACCTGTTATCTGTGTCCATTTCAAGGCAACCTGGAAGAATTAGGCAGCAAGGCAGGCCAGGCCGTCTGCTCATCTTGATGAATGTCCACCAAATAAGCACAAGCACACAGCTTGTTCTGGCCTCTCAGGGGGATGGTGCTTTGGTCATTTGTCTTCGCAGCATATGCAAGATGGGTTATTAAAGAAACAACTTTAAGAGCAGACTGGAAATCTGGTGGGAAGCTCTAGTCTCAACTCTGACTGCCATGCCTAAATTCCATTTTGGGTGTGACTGTTGTCACCTTTGCCTGTCTCATGGGTTGTATTAAGAAGTGACACTCCATAAAGTCTTCTCCAATTCTGCCACTTCCATTTGGGCTTTTGGCACGTTTGCTTTGAGTTGCTGGCTTTGATGTTGGGCCTTGTTCAGATGGCTGTGTGAAGTGGGGTGCTGAGCTTCAGTAAGCAAGAGGAAGACTATGTGTTTGAACTGGCACATTGACTGATTAACCCTTTCTGCAACTTATCTGGTGAAAAATACAGCTCAGAAGAGCAGTCTATCAATCGCCATGGGATATACGCCTTTCTGCGATACTAATTTTAGGAGCTGTGATGCCCTTTAGCAGACTGAGTTTGACATGTGGCCATATTAACCTGTGAACCCCAGGAAGACTGGTTGCCTGGAGTGCTATTTGCAAGTTTGGAAGTGGAGATTTCATTCTCTGAGGAAATTTTAATCTTATAATGTCCCTGCTCTCCACATGGCCAACAAGCCAATCCAAACAAAAAGGACAAAAATAAACTCTAACATAAGGAATGTTTACAACTTATTTTGGTCTTGATTTTTTATTTAGTATTTTATAAACTCCACTGTCAACTCCAAGACTTGAGTTCAATTGGGTAGAAAGAGAGAAAAAAAGGGAGGGGGAGGAGGGGAGGAAAGGAAATGATTAGAATTTGTACAGAAATAATAATGCTGCCACTAATCCACCCTCTCTCCATTCTTCCATGCCCTCATGTCATAGTTTCTAATTATATCAATCTTCTTTCTGTCCACAGGACCAAGAAATGCCAAACTTGGTCCTGATTCATGGCTTTCCTTCTGGTTGTCCCCTCTGCCTGGAACACTCTGACCCAAGATTTTTACATGCCTGAAGTCTCTTGTCAGTTAAGCTAGTTCTACTTTTATATCTTTAGAGGAACTTCCAGGAGGTTCTAAATTTCCCAACTCCAGGCCTTTCTCTATTACAGGAAGCTCTATTCATTTTTTCAGTGCATGGGTCACTGTTTTGTTCATTATTCCTTGTTTGTCTTCTGCTTCCTCTGTGGGAGAAAAGACCTTGCTGTCTTTTTTTTTTTTTTTTTTTTTTTTTTTTTTTTTTTTATTTTTTTTTTTTTTTTTTTTTATAGATTTTTGCTGTATGGCACATGTGCTTGTCGGAGACAGACAGACAGAAAGCAAGAAATAACCCCCCCGGGGGGGGCAGCCATGATTTTGGGCACAGGAGCACGTGCACCCGGTGTGAGTTTAAACCACTGGGCCTGGGACTTGAACCACAGTCAAATACATGGGAGTCTAGCAACATAACTATTACACCATCTGCTGATCACAAGACCTTGCTGTCACCACTGCCCATGGATTCCAAGATGATACCAGCACAGAAAGAGCATTGAAAGAATGTGTGTTGAATGAATATACAATCAACAGCACAGAAAAATGTATACGAGTATATTGTATGTATCTGACAGGCATTGTGCTGAGCCATTATCAGCATTTTCTCAATCTCACCAACTCAGCTCCTCAGGGAATGCTTATTAGCCCCACTTTACTGATGACAGAATGGAGGCTTGAGGGCATCAGCTCCACAGGTGCATGGCCACCATTCTTATCCAAGCCCAACTGACTTTGAAGACACCGTTTGCAAGATATGACAAAATTGGGAGACTGAAGGACACATTTTTGGCTCTGGAAAATATTGAAAAATGTTATTTTAAGGGGCAAAGAGCCAGAAAAAGAAAGATAACTCTTTCAGGCTCCTGTTCTCAGAGGGCTGATGAATGTTTGAGGACCTGTTATCTGTGTCCATTTCAAGGCAACCTGGAAGAATTAGGCAGCAAGGCAGGCCAGGCCGTCTGCTCATCTTGATGAATGTCCACCAAATAAGCACAAGCACACAGCTTGTTCTGGCCTCTCAGGGGGATGGTGCTTTGGTCATTTGTCTTCGCAGCATATGCAAGATGGGTTATTAAAGAAACAACTTTAAGAGCAGACTGGAAATCTGGTGGGAAGCTCTAGTCTCAACTCTGACTGCCATGCCTAAATTCCATTTTGGGTGTGACTGTTGTCACCTTTGCCTGTCTCATGGGTTGTATTAAGAAGTGACACTCCATAAAGTCTTCTCCAATTCTGCCACTTCCATTTGGGCTTTTGGCACGTTTGCTTTGAGTTGCTGGCTTTGATGTTGGGCCTTGTTCAGATGGCTGTGTGAAGTGGGGTGCTGAGCTTCAGTAAGCAAGAGGAAGACTATGTGTTTGAACTGGCACATTGACTGATTAACCCTTTCTGCAACTTATCTGGTGAAAAATACAGCTCAGAAGAGCAGTCTATCAATCGCCATGGGATATACGCCTTTCTGCGATACTAATTTTAGGAGCTGTGATGCCCTTTAGCAGACTGAGTTTGACATGTGGCCATATTAACCTGTGAACCCCAGGAAGACTGGTTGCCTGGAGTGCTATTTGCAAGTTTGGAAGTGGAGATTTCATTCTCTGAGGAAATTTTAATCTTATAATGTCCCTGCTCTCCACATGGCCAACAAGCCAATCCAAACAAAAAGGACAAAAATAAACTCTAACATAAGGAATGTTTACAACTTATTTTGGTCTTGATTTTTTATTTAGTATTTTATAAACTCCACTGTCAACTCCAAGACTTGAGTTCAATTGGGTAGAAAGAGAGAAAAAAAGGGAGGGGGAGGAGGGGAGGAAAGGAAATGACAAAACTAGTTTTAAATAAATGACCTTCTAAAGAAGATTGCGAAACATGACCCCACTGCCCCAACATTCATGAAATATTTTAATTTCTGAAATGTCATTTAATATTTTAAAGCAACATAAATTTTCTCTTCCTTTTCACTTATTATAGTATTCATAAAAACTTATTCTGGGGTAAAATTGGCTAGCTCTATTTTCTCACTTAAGTGAAAAAGAAGGGGGTGTTTACAAACGTGTTTAATAGACTCCTTTTCTTCTATTTACTTATTTATTTGTTTGTTTATTTATTATCACTTTTTTTTTCTTTGGAGAGGTTTTTGCTTTAGGGCGCGTGCGCTTGCCAGAAAGAGAGAGATAGAGAGACAGAAAGTGAGAAATCACCCCCCCAGGGGGGGGATGGCCATGTCACAATCCCTTCTCCACCATTCTCCTCTTGGGATCTTGGGCACGCATGCACACGCACCTGGTGAGTTTAAGTCACGAGGTCCGGGAATCGAACCGCGGTTGACTACATGGGAGACCAGTGACATAGCCATTAAGCTAACTGCTAGTCCCTATTTTTTGTCACTTAACAGATATGCTGCTAGTTCTTTTGAGGAAGAGAAGAGAGAATGTGAAACTCAATTTAGTTCACTTTGCTAGTCTATGCCCAGGTCCAGCATTTCCAGTTACTGTTTCTGAGAGTAGGGAGTTTTGGTTATTTGCCATCACTAAACCAGTGTGTAACTTGGGGACTGACTGCAGCAGCTGGACCAAGCTCCTCACACAACCTCAGAAACCAAAGCAAAAAACAAAAAACAAAACCCAGAAAGAATACACCCTGCTCCACTTCTGAAGTATGTTTGTAGGGAGAAACTGGATGCAGATGCACAGAGTGGTTCAATATTGACTTGGGCATATGTTAAAAAAGCAAACAAGATGAGGCACCAGTTGTTAACAGTAACTCAAGCCATGCCATTTGGTCAGAGCACAGTCAGGCACAGCTATCAGATATGTGAATTTCAGCCAGCTCATCATTTGCTCTGATTAATGCCATAAAGAAACTGTTATGTATATCAGGCCTGGACAAACTGGCTTTGATGTTAAAATAGGGCCTGCAAATGTGAGGATCTGTGCTGCATCCTCCCACCTCTCAGCCATGGCAGACATCGCTAATCAATTACAGCACTATTTCCCAGAGAATCTACCCTTCTGTTTGCTTTAGAAGGAAATCTCAGAATCAACAGTCTTCAGGGAGTCATTGCTGAAGTTTTGGTGTTATTACTGTGAAATCCTTTGAAGGCCATTTGGATGTGACAGAAGCATCCATACTGATATGAATTCTGCTGATGATTCTTGGTTCACTTGGACTCAGGCAGGAAAATGAGCAAGGATATTTATTTATTCATTTAGTATTCATTTCAATATTTATTAATTTAGTATATATTTATTAAGTACCTACTATGTGCCAGGCACTATTTGGAGGGGCTAATAATACAAATGATAAAACAATGTCCTCACTCATTGAGTGCGTGAGAGTCTAGTTGGTGGGATGTCGAAGAAAACTAATTTAATTTTTTAGAGAAATTTTTGCTATAGGGTACATGCACTCACCAGGGAGACAGAGAGAGACAGAGAGACAGAAAGTGAGAAACTCCTCCCAGAGGGATGGCCACACTAAAATCCATTCTCCTCCAGTCTCCTCTCAGAATTTTGGACATGGATGCACACATGCCCAGTGTAAGTTTTAAGCCGCTGGGTCCAGGACTTGAACCATGGTCAACTACATGAGAGTCCAGCAATGTAATACTTGTGCCAAACTGCTGATCATGATAACTAAATTTTTCAGGGAATAATAAGGCAATTGTAATAACTGCTAAGAAAGACAAAACAAGTAAGAGCTAGAATGATGATGGATTGAGATGTATGGGTACCATCTTCAATATTTTGGCCAAGAAAGGCCTCTATGGTGAGTGACAATGTGAGCAGTTGAGTGAAATGTACAATGAACCATGTAGTTACATGGGAGAAAGTGTTCTTCATCTGTTCAGTAGAAGAAAGGGTAAGTGCAGAGGCCTTCCACTGGAACGGATATTTGACCTGTTTGGGGATGGCAAGAGGGCCAGTATGTCAAAGAGGAATGAGAAAGGACACTGAAAGGAGATGCGGTTAAGGAGAGGTCACACCACATAGGGCCCGGGAAGCCATCTTACAGATCTTAGATTCAGCTCAGGTAGGTCTAGGTATATGACCCAGCAACCTAATTACCAAAGGAGAGGATATTGCAATAGTCCTGGCAAGAACTGGTGGTAACAGTTAGGGTTGGATTCTTGGTATATAAGGGGTCTTCGAAAAGTCCATGGAAAAATGCTATTATGGAAAAACTATGCATGGATTTCAAAATTTTCTTGCACCAAAATAAACCTATTTTCCACTAACTTTTTGAAGTTACTTGTATTTTCCAGGTAGACACCATAGGTTTGTTGACACATTAGATGTAGCACATGAGAGAAACTATGAGGACAACAGGAACAAATGGAATGCTGGGTGGAGCTGCCTTTAACTGAAATGAGGAGGACAGCAGAGAAGAATTTGCCTTTGACCTTCTAAGGTCTGATGCCTGAGACACATTCAAGTGACCCATTGGGTGTGTTTGAGCGTGGTTGGATGTGAGCCCAGACTTCAAGGAAAAGATCTGGGTTAGAGATACACATTCAGGAGTCACAGTGGACAGGAAGTATTTAAAGTGGAGACTGGATAAGATCACTTATATGAAGTGAATACAAAAAGAGAACCAAAGAGATTCAATGGAACTCTAAAACTTTCCATCATTTAGAGGCTGGAAGAAGAGGAAATTGCTAGAAATGAAACTGAGATGGGAAGTTAGAACCTCAGTGGTTTGTAACCAGGTACAAAAGTACTAATTTTTATGCTTCTCTTTTTCTCTATTTTACCCAATGTTATTTCTATTTTTCTTAGTACAGTATTTTTTTTTCATTAATTATGAGGAAAGTCAGACTATAAGCATAAAGAATCACTATGGCAGAGTTTTTTTAGTTCAAAGAAAAATTTAAAGCATAAAAACACCAGTCTTTAAAAGGATATAGAGGGGCCAGTAGATGACGTAGCGCTTATGCTGTTGGACTCAACATGGTTGACCACAGTTTGAGCCCTGGTGCCTTGAAACTCACGCCAGGCATTTGTGTGTGTGCATGCCCAAGATCCCAGGAGGAGAATTGAGAAGAGATTGTGGTATGGCCATCACCCCCCTGGGGGTGATTTCTTATTTTCCCCTCATTGTTTCTGTCTCTATCTCTGGCAAATGCATTCACCCTGTGGCAAAAACCTCTAAAAAATAAGATATAGAGTCTCTATTGCAATGAATTATGAATGAAGTTAGAAGGTAATATGTTGGGGAAACCGAGGCAATTGTCAAGAAATCAAGTGGATATTCAGGATGAGAAACACAGGACATGTCCAAACCAGGGAGGCAGGCAAACATGAAATGAACAAATAGAGAATGCTGAGTCAGGAGAACCAGTGAGTTGGTTAAGGGTCTGACAGGTCCAAGATCTTGAAATTAAAGGTGGGAGGTCTAAACCCAGTATTCAGTAAACACCCAGAGCATGAGAGAGAATGTTAGTTCAACAGATGTGATGACTCAGTAACATCCATTTAGTGAAATGACTTTCGATATACGTATGAGAATTCATCTTCCCGTTATCAAGGGACTTTCTTATGTTTCCACTGGAGAGAGTCACCAGTTCTAAAGGCAGAAGTCTAAGGGTTCTGTAGGTGGAGGTAAGTGGAAGGCTGGAGGAAAGAGAGACAAGACAGAGGGAAATATGCATTGACACTGACATCCAGGAAGTCAAGCAAGACTTTGCTGTTGTCATTAGCAACTCCCTATTATGTACAAGATTAATACCTTGACTAATATGCACTGTATTGATGTTGTACACTGTAAAACTGTACCATGACTGGGGCTGCTAGGTGGCATGGTGGTTAAGGTGGACTCCCACATGTTCAAACATGGTTTGAATTCTGGTCCTGATGACTTGCTTTCTCACTTTCCCTCTCTTTCTCTCTCTCTCTCTCTTGTCAAATTAAAAAATAATAATGCTAAATAAAATTAAATAATACTTTAAAAAAAAGAGAGAGTATCTTTTTAGCAAATAAGTGTCCAAATGATTTAGATTGGTCTGAGAAATTAGGATATGGTGCTCTTTCTAGGCTTAAGATTTATGATCAATAGTCTCAGTTACCTAAGGAAGGAGGGCTGGAAACACATTTATTGAGCATCTATTAAGTGGGTGGCCATTGAGCTAAGCATGTCCCCATTTGTGATTCTACAACCTTCTTAGAACAATTCAACACAGTAGGTATTAAGCTCCCTAAGTTATAGATGAGGGAACTAAGATGCAGTTGTGCAACCTACACAGGTGTGCCCAGTAGTAGAAGGGATAAGATCAGTTTGCATCCCGATGTGCTTGATTCAAAAATCCATGCTCCTTCTCATACTCTGGGGCAGAGGGTATTCTTCCAGTTTTCGAAATCAACACAAAACCAGATGTATCTTTTCTTGCTGTATTTCTCTCTTTTCCCCAATTCCACCAAAATGATTCTGGGGAACATTTGAATAGGGAAGGTCCATATTTTCCCCTCCCTCCTGTTTCTTCTCTTCTTTTAGTCTCTTAAATACATATGAAACTTTGTCCTCATTGCCTTCCATTCTAAGTGAAAGTTGCTGGGTTTTTTTTGTTAACTTAGAGCTGCAGGGATAAATTCTTAGGAAAGGCATGTGCTTTTTATTATTATGTTGTTTATTCATGTACTTGAAACACATTTATATTGTTAGGCTATTCATGGAATTAAAACATTCAAATGAAAAAAACAAACCAGTGAGTTTGGTAGTCCTCTTGAGGAAACAAAGAGAAGCCTCCTAGAGAGAGGCACATTTAACTCTTCTTGTCTCATTTCCTAAATTCAGGAACCCCACTGATCACCACCAAGGGCTGAAATGGATCCCAGCCTCTCCATGTGAGAGTCATCATGCCAAGACTTGGTTTGAGGTCACCATTACAAAGGAAACTAGCTGCCCAGAATGTACTGGAATCACATGCAAAGTGAAATAAGTCAGTGCCTAAAGTCATTCCCCTACAACTTTCCATTTCAAACTTCTTGTTGGAGCGTATGCTTTTATGGGAGGTAGGGGTGGAAAACTATGTCTGTTAAGCTCTATGATCAATCATTCTGCAATCTCTACAACCTTGCTACTCAAGGCACGATGTGCTGGCCAGCGACATCACATTCTTGAGAGCATGTGAGAAAGGCACAATCCCAGATCCCACCCCAGCCCTATGAGTTAGAATCTGAATGTACACAAGATTCCCAGGAATACTTTCGTGCATATGGAAGTTTGAGAAGCACTGCCCTGCTAGGTATTTAACACCCTTAGGGAGCAGGTATTAGCATCATTGTTATTTAAATGTGAAAATAGAAGCTTGGGGTTGTTTAATAACTTGGTCAAGTTCTGAGCTACTTAGAGTCAAGATCCATATTTGGATTGTGATGTGTCTGTCTTTGAATCTTGTGTATTTTATAGTCTCTTGCACTGCCTTCATTTTTTGGTGAAGCTTAGTTGCCGCATGCAGCTCGAAGCTCAATGAGAGGAGACATGAGATCTGAATTTCCAAAAGGAGAAACTCAATGAGACAAGAATTTTGGTTCTGGATGATGATAACTGAGGGCAACATGGGGCAAGTCAAATGAGAACAGGGTTTCATAAGTGGGGAGCCAGAAGGCTGTAGCCCAAGGATCTGAGCTGCTCTGTGTGTCCTTGGAGTATGGTCATGTGTCCTGGAAATGTATCTCTACATGCTGGGGAACAGTAGCCATGTCTGGCCTGTTTCTTGCTCCCCTGCCTTTGGTGCAAGTGATAGGAAAAATATAAGCACTGGGGCCAGCAGATGGCATAATGGTTATGTCACTGGACTTCCATGTAGTCGACCATGATTTGAGTCCTGGACCCGGCGACTTAAAATTTACACTGGGCACATGTGCTTGTATGACCAAAATCCACAGAGAATAGAGGAGAAGGGATTCTGGTGTGGCCATCTCTCCTGCGGAGTGAATTCTCACTTTCTGTCTCTCTATCTTCCTCACTTTCTCCAACAAGCTCCTATAGCAAAAATCTCTGTTTAAGAAAAAAAATCAGCACTTTCTTCCTCTTCTAAATCCTCTACATTAAAGCTTATAAAGGGTAACCTTGAGAGCTAAATTCAGCTCACAGTGGGCCTTATTTGGTCTACATGATGTTGATTCAGATAATGTTTCAAAGTTCCCCTAAATTGGAATTATTTGCCAATGTATTTTTAAAGTTTCCATTAAGGTACAGTATACATACAGAGAAGGGCTTAGGTAAGTGTCCATCTCAAGGAATTTTTTTTTTTTGAGAGTTTTTTTTCTATAGGGCGCATGTGAGCGGCCATGCCGCAGTCTCTTTTCCTCCATTCTCCTCTTGGATTCTTGGGCATGCACGCACATGCGCCTGGCATGAGTTTAAGCCACCTGTGTCCGGGACTCTAACTGCGGTCAACTATATGGGAGTCCAGCGACATCGCCATTACGCTAACTGCTGGTCCCAAGGAATTTTAACAAAGAGAATACATCTGTGTAATTAACACTGCGATCAAGAAACAGAGTATATCACCAGCACTTCAAAGTTCTTCTTTTACTTTCTGCATGAGAGTAATCAATATCTTGACTTATAAATACATTGATTCAATTGCTTGCTAACATTAACAAATGAGAAGATTTAGTATAAATATTTGACATTTCTGGTTTCTCTTGAAAAATGGAAGCATCTAGCAACATTGAACTCTTGTTCTCACAGGGTAACAATCAGCTACAGATAAAGAGAGGCAAGATCTCTTCACAATACACGCCCTCTTCACAAAGTATGCCCTCTTCTGTTTGCCACAGTCCCACCACTCCTTATTACTCCCAACACTTAGGTGTAGTGGCAACTGTTTCTAATCAATGCATTTGGGGTTATTTAAGAATGAAAACTGGATTAAGAGATAAGCAAACTTTTTTTTTTTATATACATTCACTTGTTTCTCTCGTTTACATTATTTTAGGTTGTTGGAAAAGTCATGATGCATCTTTGAATAGAAAAACACAGAAAAATAGATCATGACTTTCATGATGACTTAATATACTTAGTCCCTAAAGGCATTTCAGGTTTGTTTGTTTGTTTGTTTTCAGTCTGAAAACAGCCACTGTTTATTTACTGACCAGATTACAAAAATAATCATGGTGGACACCTTAGTTCATCCTTTTAATAAATCTGTTGATCTGATCTTCCCTGTTGCCAGCATCTCCACCTTCTACAAAATGGGTGGTCTTCAAAATGGGTGGTCTTTTTCTTCATTCCACCTCGTGGAGAAGATAATTTGAAGGGCCAAAGGAAGTTATTTGCTTCTTTGAAGCATTTTCCAACAGTATAGATTTCATGAATCAGATTCTCCATGCAGATGATGCCAAATTTACCAAGAGATCGAGCAATCAAAGAGTTATCTGTCAAAACAATTTGCTTCTTACTGATTTTGCCATAACCACATTTGTAGATCAGTTCATTTACTGACTGCAGGTTCGGGTACCCCCATGCAATATATGGTCCCACAATTCTCAACATGTTAATTGAAGCATTGTTGAGCTTAACAAAGGTGCCATTTAAGATCTGGCAAAGACAATGAAGCTGCAACACCTTTCGAACCTTTGGGCTCACTCCATTGATACCTCTGATCCTGATGACAAATGCCAATTTGGGTTCTGCAGGTACATAGAAGTTGCCAGCTTTTCTCACCATCCTGACCATGCGAATCTCAGTTCTGTACATCTGTCTTTATGATAGTGCTTAGCTTTTTCATAGATAAGCTTCCACCTTGCCTTTTGAAGCATCTTTTAAGCAAACTTTTTTCTCAGGCACTTGATCTTCAGCTCTGCAAAATTCCTTCACTTTTTCTTAAGGGTTTCTGGAACAGTAGGAATCTTTTTCATAGTGGCTTCCACTGTAGCAGGAGCCTTTTTCTTGGTTTCTGCCACAGTAGGAACCTTCTTTTTCTTCTCTTGAATGCCCTCCATGGTTCCAGCCGGAAACGAGCAAGACATTTCAGTTTGAGATTTTAAGATTTTTACTCTGCACCTGAGGATTTCCCATATAATTGTCAACCTCAGAAAGTATCTCTGATATAACATACAATGTTCCTCTGTATTTTCATACATTTCTAACAGTAAATGTGTGGATTTTCTTTTCCACACCAATTCTCCAGTTCTTTGTAGATCCTGACTGGGTATCCTATTCAATTCCGATGCTATCTCCCTGGACATAGCATCAGCTTTCACAGGATAAGGGCTCAGTCCAAGACCATCCCCACTTCAGATACCAAACAGAACTGTCTGTCACCTGTCCTTCTGATGAGCCTGCTAGAGAATGGAAGTTCTTACAATCTCTTTCTTGGGTTTAGTAATTTACTGGAAGTGCTTATAAAACTCAGGATAATACTTAACTTGCATTTACAATTTTAATATAAAGGATACAATGCAAGAATGACAAGACAGAAGGGATGCATAGGGAAAGGTATGGGGCAAAGAGCATGGAGCTTTTAGAACTTTTCTGGGTGAACCACCTTCCTTACACCTCCATGTGTACAACAACCTAGAAGCTTATCAAATCTCATCATTGAAAAGTTATTTTTAAATTATTTTTTAATAGATCTTTGCTAGGGCATGAGCACTCATCAGAGAGACAGAGAGACAGAAAGTGAGAAATCACCCCCAAGGGGCAATGGTCACACCACAATCCCTTCTCCTTCATTCTCCTCTTGGGTTCTTGGGCACATGTGAACATGTTCCTGGCATGAGTTTTAAGCCACTGGGTCTGGGATTTGAACTGCAGTTGACTATATGGGAGTCTGGTGACATAGCCAATATGGCATCTGCTGGTGCTATAAAGTTTTTATAGAGTTTGGTTTCCAGTTCCCCATTCACCTTCTTGGGTTCCACCTCTCTAATCACATGGTCTTCCTGGTGACCTGTCTCATCCTGATGTTACTTTCTACATAAGAATAATTAATATCTTGACTTCGAAATACATAGATTAAATTTAGGCCCCTACCCCAAGTCACTTTAGTAGCATAAACTTGTGTGTGATAGAAAGAAGCTTGTTATGAGTAACAAAATGTGCTCCTAAACTTGGAGTCTTAGCATGAGCTGCAGTCCCATTTACTCTGGAGGCTAAGTCAGGAGGTTGCAGGTTTGAGGACAGCATGGGCAATATAGTGAAATTCTGTTTCTAATCATAATACAAGATATTCCTATCATTCAGGAAATTCCAAGAGTTTTAGAAGATCTGTGTCAGGAAACTGGAACAAAAGACCAAATATATATTTCTTATTATGCCACAGTATCACAAATATTTCTTAAGAACAGAAATCATAGTAATCCTTTCTCATCCTCATAGTGTGGCTTTTGGGATGTTAAGTAATTACATATACTTGTCAAAGTCAATGCAAAGACAATCAGATTCAGCTTCTTAACAGACCTTTTCCTTCTCCTCAATGTCTTAGTCAATTTTTTTTTGGAGAGGTTTTTGCTATAGGACGCGTGTGCTCGCCAGACAGAGACAGACAGACAGAGAGACAGAAAGTGAGAAATCACTCCCCAGGGGTGATGGCCATGCTGCAATCCCTTCTCCTCTGTTCTCTCGGGATCTTGGGCATGTGCACACATGCACCCAGCATGAGCTTAAGCCACCGGGTCCGGGATTTGAACCGTGGTCGGCTACATGGGAGTCCAGTGACATAGCCATTATGCTAACTGCTGGTCCCTGTCTTAGTCAATTTTGTGTTGCTGTAACAGGATACCTGAAACTGGATAATTCATAATGAACAGACATGTATTTCTTACAAGGCCGTTTAGTCAAAGATCAAGAGGCCAGCAATAGGCAAGGACCTCTTGTCATTCCATTGTGGAAGGTCAAAGAGGAAAAGTAAGAGAGAGAGAGAGAAATAGAGATGAGAAAGAGAGAGAGAGAGAGGCCAAATTAATCCTTTGTAAGAAACCTACTCTTGAGATAATAAACCCACTCCTAGGATGATGTTAACCCATTCATGATCCAAAGCCCTCAAGGCCTAATCATCTCTCTTTAGGCCCAATCTCCTAATACTGTTTCAGTGAGGATTAAGTTTCCAACACATGATTTAGGAGGGCACATTCAAACAATAGCACTCAGTTTTTCATGGCTAGGGTGGCTTTTGTAGGGTGTTTAGCGTGGTACCGCAAACACAGGAAGGGAGTTTGAGCATATAGCCTACTCAGGTTAGGTGTAAGCCCAAGTTCTGGGGGCCAAGCCTTGGCTTTCCTGAAATAATCATCCCTTTTTGTTTAGTTTGCCTCTAACTTGTAAATTGGGGAGGGAATATTTTCATGGAATAGCTGTTGTTTTAGAGAACTCCAATAACAAATGTAAGCCAGGAACTGGGTAGGAGCACTCTAAGTGAGGAAAAAGAAAAACAACAGCAGCAGG
>NW_006159660.1:2196167-2215377 GCF_000334495.1 Tupaia belangeri chinensis | reverse complement strand
TCCAAGCTGAAACGGAGGGTCTAAGGATGGCAAAGGCAAAGCCCGGACAAATGTGCAACCTCTTCTCAAGGCTCTACCTTCTTTGTTGAGGGGAGCCCCACCATACTTAAGAAAACCACGTTGATTCCAATGAAAGGAAGCATTCCATTCCCTGATGGATAATGCAACTAAAGAATGATCCCCTGAGGTAAGACAGGTTGAAACTAAGTTTAAGGTTTTGATGAATGATTCTAGGCTAATAAGGGGGAGTTACAGGCCAAATTTTGTCAGCTTTAAGGTTTATATAAATGAGGACAAACTCGCCTTTCCTCCAAAAAGTACCTTTTCCTGGAACTGAAAAATTAAATTTGGAGCTGGATTAACGTCAACAAATGGTGTTGTGAAAACTGGGTAGACACATGCAAAAGAATGAAATTATGTCCTTTTCTTATACCATCCACAAAAATACATTTAAAATGGATAAAAGCATAAATGTAGGAATTAAAATGGTAAACCTCCTAGAAGAAAACACAGGGGAGAACTTTTTAACCCTACTCTGGACGATTTCCTGGAACTGACACCAAAAGGTAATAAAAGTAATTTAGATAATGGAACAATATCAAATTAAAAAGCTTCTGGACGGTAGGGAACAATTAATTGAGAAGGCAACTATGGAGTGGGAGATAATATTTGCAAACTATGCATCTGATAAAGGGGTATTGTCTAAAATATGTGAGAAGCTCCTTTATTTCAATAGCAGAGAAATAAATAACCCCTTAACGTGGGTAAAGAACTTGAATAGACATTTGTCCAATTAATACATATAATTAACTAAGAGAGATACAAAATGATGCTCAATATCACCAATTATTGGGTAACTGCAAACTCACTATGAAATATCACCTTATACTTATTAGGATGGCTATTTTATATATATATATGTGTATATATATATATATATATACACACACACATATATATACATATATATACATATATACACACACGTGTATATATACATACATACATATATATACACATGTATAAATATATATACACATGTATAAATATATATAAATATATATACACATGTATAAATATATATAAATATATATACACATGTATAAATATATATAAATATATATACACATGTATAAATATATATAAATATATATACACATGTATAAATATATATAAATATATATACACATGTATAAATATATATAAATATATATACACATGTATAAATATATATATAAACATATATATATACATGTATAAACATGTGTACATAAATATATATATATATATATTTAAGTTTTGGTGAGGACATGGAGAAATTTTTTAGTGAGAATATAAAACAAAGCAACTATCATGGACAACAGTGTTGTGGTTCCCCAAAAATATTAAAAACATGCATGCCATTTGATTCTGAAATTCTACTTCTGGGTATTTATTCAAAAAAATTCAAATGAGTATCTCAAAAAGATTTTAGCACTCTTATGTTCATTGAAGCACTATTTACAATTGCCAAGATGAAGAAACAACCTAAATGTCTGTCTATGGATGAAGAAAATATCACATGTACATATAATGGAAAGTTATTCAGCTTTAAAAAAGGAAATTCTTCAGTATGTGGCAAATGTGGATGAAGCTTTAGGACATTACGTTAAAAATCAGTCACAGAAGAAAACTGCATGATGTATCCAAAACAGTTAAACATATAGAAATGAAGTATCCAAAATAAAAAAATGAAGTATCCAAAAGAGTGAAACTAAAATGAAGCATCCAAAATAGTCAAATACATAGAAATAGAGAATAGGATGGTGGTTTCTAATGACTGGGGGGAAAAGAAAATGGGGAGTTGCTATCCGATGAACATAAAATTTCAATTATGCATGATGGATTAAGTTCTAGAGATGTGTTGTACAACACTGCACCTATGGTTAATAAGACTGTATTATACACTGAAAATTTTGTTAAAAGAGGATCAGGTGATGATGCAGCAGTAATGTTAACTGAATCCACATGAGATTGAACGCCAGGACCTCAGAAGTACACTGGGTGTGGGTACGTGTGTCTGTGATCTGGGCTGACTGAGACTGGAGGTGGATCATGGTATGAAGATCCTGCTGTAGGTGTCCGCCTTCCCTCTCTGTCTCTCCCTGTTTCATTTTTTCTTGAAATAAATAAATGACTAAACTTTTAAAAAGTTGTTAAGAGAGAAGATCCCATCATAAATGTTCTTACCACAATTGAAGAAAAATAGGGACTGGACACTGATAAGAAGTCCCTCTGTGAAAGAAAGAACCCCTTCCAGCTCTGCAATATGCTAATCAGCTTGTGTGACACTGGAATGACAAAAGCTACACCTAAAATTAATAGAAAATGCCTCTGAGTGCCAAGCATGAAGCTTGGCACCAGCTGACATAGCTCGCATAATTTCTAATTGACCCTGTGAGACAGACATTATGAGATTTCCCATTTTTACTGATGAGGAAATTGAGGCTAAAAGGTGTCATGCAATGTGTTGCTAAGCTAGCATTTTACAGAGAGTTGTCTAATATAAGCTCCCACCCCACCCCATTTTAAAAACCACACCTTATTGAATCATCTTCATTAAAGCAAGAATTTGGAGTTGACCATTGTTGCCAGTTCCCCTCCTCCAACTTTCTAATTGGGATGATAAAGAGATAGAGATAAAGTATCAAGCGGGTGAGCATTTAGCCTGGCTCACGTTCTCTTTTGTCAAATGGCATCACATGGAAAGTATGAGATGTTGTCACACAAATAATTGGCCACCCGGGAGAGAGAGGGAGAACCCTTGGTTATTGGAGTCCAGGACAGGCTCTTCCGGATTCTCTTGTAAAGAGTTACCAGGATGCGTCTTTGGTACGTTTTCTATTTCAGAAAGATTGCTGTTAAAATTATCTAGGTCAGGAATGTGACAGAATTCTGGCCTCCAAGCTTTTGGTGTGGAAATAAACAGCAGAGCTGATTATCTCTATTCAAGCTTAAATAAAACCATATGAAGAGTTCCCCCGGAACCCTCCCCCTCCATCCCCACCTCACCTCTTATGAAAGACCAGTGATTCTTGGAACATCTATTACAACAGAGCTTCCCCCCTTCCTTCCCCCCAAAAGGCCCTTGCACTCCCAGCTGTGTGCTGCAAATCAGCAGATGCCTCTAACTTTTCCCCTAATGTCCTGAGGCTAGAGAAACCCCCAACACATTCCTATTAAACTTCCCTCTTAGGAAATTTTAGAAGTGTGTACATTTTAAAAAATGTAATCGGGATGATTAGAATTCATTTGTGTTTTGCTCATCAAAGTTCTATTTTGCCAGAACCATTTGATGTCAAGTACGTTTTTCTACTTTTTTTCCCCCCTTCCCAAGTCTTTTATCTTAGAACCAGGAAGTCACATTTTGCCAGCCGGCTATGAACTGTAACCACAAAAAGTTGGAGATTGGTTCAAAGCTCAGGATTCATGAAGCTCAAATATGTTTTAACCTTGGCAGTAGGCATTCCCCGCTCCTGTGGGGGAATTGCATGTTGATGGGGGCTGCTGGGGGAAGCTGTGTTATTTGGGACATGGGTGGCGGGTTGTTCTCACAGTCTGAGGTACAAAGTTGTCTGGCTCTGGGAGATACTGCTCAGGGCTTGGAGAGGAGTTAGTTTCCTTTTCCACTCAGATGCAGTTGTGAAAGGATTAGTCTCTGCTCCCTCTCCCTGTGCTCAGATGAAAAAATGGTCACTTCACTGTTAGTTCTCTTACATGGGGGGAAAAGAGCTTACCCATATTGTTTACTACCAACACTCAAAATCTAGTGCATGATCCTCTCTCCTTAGGTTTATCTCCTTCCATATAACTTTTCTTGATTCTCAGTCTTTATCATTTTACCACCAGTTCAAATTCCCTGAACACACCTTGCCATTTGTCTTTCTCAATACTTTGTTTTGTTTTAAGATAGGGACTTACTGTCATGATCTTCCTCCTTCAGGCCCCTAAGCTGGGAGTACAGGCATGTACCACCAGGCCTGGCTATATTGTCCAGGCCAGCCTAGAGCTTGTGACTCTCCCTATATTGTCCAGGCCAGCCTAGAGCTTGTGACTCTCTTGCCTCAGCCTCCCATGTCACTGTCACTGGGACTACAGGTGTGCGCCACTGCTGAGGTCTTTAGGTTAGCTCAATACGTTTTTTTTTTTTTTTTGCCTTAGGGCATGTGCACTTGAGAGACAGACAGACACAGTGAGAGGAAAAGTGAGAATTTACGCCTCCCCTCCCCCAGGGAGGATGGCCATGTGCAATCCCTTTTTTTCCATTCTCCTTTCAGGTCAGGATCATGGGCATATATGCACATACACCTGCTGTGATTTTCAAGCCACTGAGTTCATAACTTGAGCCATGGTTGGCCACGTTGGGGGGTGGGGTGGGGGAATCCAGTGATTTAACCACTATGCCATCTGCTGTCCCAATCTCAATACTTAAAAAAGTTTTTTAAAAATTAATAAATATTGATTGTACATATATGAATTACAGTGTGATGTCTTGAGACATTTAAACACTTTGTAATGATAAAGTCAGAGTAATTAGCATAATCTTCACCTCAAACATGTATCATCTCTGTTTTTAAGTTTGCTATAAGACCCAGGCACTCACTAGAGAGAGACAGAAAGTGGGAGAGAGAGACAGCGAGAAATCACCACCTGGGAAGATGACCATGCCATAATCCCTTCTCCTCCACTGTTCCCTTGGGATTCTGGGGCACTTAGTGCTCACACACACCCGTGTACTTTTCAAGTCTCCAGGTCAGGGACTCAAACCACAGTTGGTCATGTGGGATCCAGCTACCTTAAGCACCACACCACCTGATTGGCCCATTAGTCATTTCTTTGTGGTGAGAATGGTCAAATCTTCTCTTCCAGCTATTTTGAAATATACATTAACTACTGATCCCCTGCTGTGCAATAGAATGTTTTATATATGATGTATATTTTCCACTTCCCCTCAAGACTTCCTGAAACATTTTGTTACTCCAGAGTATTTTTTTCCAAAACACTGATACAAATGGCTGATACCTTTTATATTTAAAAAAATTTTTTTTTCCATGAGTGAGTGAGACAGACAGACAAACAGAGAGAGCACTCCAACAGGGTCTTGATGGCTTGATCCACTTTCAGCCTTCAGCCAGTCTCAGATCATGGAGATGCATGTACCTACTATACTTAGAGGTCTGCAGACTTGAATTGACAACCTTCCCATGAGGGACTGCTTTAGAGCCTCATGATTCACTGTTGTGCACTGTCCAGCCCCCACAGACTGTTTCTTGGCTATCATCTGTTATTAAAGGCTCCCATTAAAATAGTATGCATGTGCATATCCTATCTGGCCCCACTGGGAGAAGCTCATCACTCTCTTATGCATTTTGCCTCCATGTTTTGTATAGTGATTTCTCATAGCACTTTTCAAACTGGTCATAAACTACAAGTCTGTCCGGCCTAGACCAGTGCTGTCCATGAGAACTTTTGGCAATGATGGGATGCTCTGTACCTGCACTGTCCAATATGGCAGCCAATTACATATAATTACCGAGCATTTGAAATGTAGCTAGTGCACTTGAGGAATTGAATTTTTATTTAATTTTAATTGAATTTAAATAGATGCCTGTGGCTAGTGAGCAGTGTATTGGATGGTGCAGGAGCAGACTGGGTCCTTGGGACATGTCTTCCCTGTGATTGGCACTGTGGGCAACCAACATATACTACCTTGAAACAGACTTCTTTGGCATATTTGGAGCTGATTACTTAAAGAGCTACAGGTACATGAATTTTTTTTTAAAGGTTAGCCTTTTGTAAAATAAATGTATATCAGTAAAGCAAGCAGTGGACGTAAACGGGCTTTCCCTGAGTAACTCCTTACCTGCACAGGCACAGGAAGAGGGGATTCAGAGGTCTGATACCTGGCTCAGAAAGACAAAATTCTTTGGGTTTTCTCCCCTTAGTTTTTTTTTTTTTTTTTTGGAAAGGTTTTTGCCATAGGGTGTGTGCGCTCTCCAGAAAGACAGAGACAGACAGAGAGATAGAAAGCGAGAAATCACCCCCCGGGGAGGGGTTGGCCATGCCTCAATCCCTTCTCCTCTATTCTCCTCTTGGGATCTTGGGCATGCACACACACGCGCCCAGCATGAGTTTAAGTCACCGGGTCCGGGACTCAAACCACAGTAGACTACATGGGAGTCCAGTGACATAGCCATTACGCTAACTGCTGGTCCCTCCCCTTGCCTTTTATAGTTCACTCGAAGTTTGCATGGTATAAAATCTTCATCACTTGGCCTTCTTTGGAGTCTCATATGTTCTGGGATCCTGTGTATTTATGCACATATTTCTAATAAAACTAATATGCTTTCCCCCCCTGTTAACCTGATTATTAACTTCCTCTGTAGACTGAAAATTGTACTTTTGGAGGAAAGGAGGAAATTTTAAAAGTTCCCTGCAGCATGGCTGGCACATAGTAGGTGCTCAGTAAATGTTTTATCAATTCAACCACTATAAATACTTAAGACAATAATCCTGACGGGTAGCTATTACTAATTCCTGTCGTTTCATCTTTATATGTAAAATCAAACCTAAACGAAATGAAATGAAACAATAATAAGCACACAAGAATGTGGCTCACTGAAGTTAAGCACATGTGAACCATGGTCTGTTTAAAATAAGTTCTCCAGGAACCAGATGCTGGTGCAGTGATACAATGCAATGTCCTGTGAGATAGTCCCACTTGGGAAGGTTCCTGGTTCAAATCTGGAGACCACCCTGCATAAGCTGGTCACACATGTGCCCATGATCCAGTGCTGGCTGAAGGCTGGTGGTGGGCCATGGTGCTGGAACCCTGTTGAGGGATGCTGTCCCTCTTTCTCTCTTGCTCATGAAACAAAAAATAAATAACTTGAATTAAATAAATAAATCTCTGTTCATCCTTTTCTCACAGACGGTGCGAGTACATTTGTACATAAGTGGTTACACATGCAGTATAGGAAGAGGCCACATTTATAGAACAACTAATTGTCTTCATGCAATTAGACATGCAAAGACTGTCTCGTATCAAAGCTAATAGAAAGGGATAAAAAGGAAAGTTGGCGCACTGCTTACTCATCTTTAGTATTGTGCACATACATAAAAGATATGTTGGCTAAATGGATCTCTTTTAAAAGAGGCGGGTATCATAAAAGAGGAGTTACAACAGCCAACAAATTGGGCAGCTGGTACGCAATTTGCGATTGTTAACTTTCAAACGTTGATAGCCTCAGAATTTGGCAGAGGAAGATTAAGATGGTGGAGGTAATGCTGCCATCTCCTGGTGATCATTCACAGTAAACACGATTTCAGAATCTCAAAAAAAAAAAAAAAATTACAGGGTAATTGTACTTACTGATTAATTTGTAATTATCACTATGTAACCTTACACATTAAATGTAGTTTCCAAACCATTCTAAATTTAACGAAAACATCACTTTGTTTTCAAAATCTCCTTTAATATTTTGCAATAAATAGAATCATCTTAAGTTTTTCAACCCCTCCTCCTCATGTAGCTAGATTGTCTTTTAAAACACTCTAATAATATTTTTTAAAATATTTTTTTTCTTTCTTTCTCTTTCTCTTTCTCTTTCTCTTTCTCTTTCTCTTTCTCTTTCTCTTTCTCTTTCTCTCTTTCTTTCAATTTGTCCAGAGAGGGACAGAGCAAGAGAGAGGGGAAAAGTGTGAGAAAGCAAGCTGCTGGGTCCAGGACTTGAACTGCAGTTGGCCATGTGGTACTTCAGCACCCTTAACCACCACACCACTTGCCAGTCCCCTCTGGCAACATTTTTAGTTGTGTTTTCACTGATTTACATTCTATCTCATGAGAAGTATTTGCTAGGCTGTATTCTACTAGGATAACACATCTTTATAGATCCCATCAGGTCTCGAAGAGTTTCTTCTTTTCTGGATCAAATCCATTTCTAGATTTGTGTTAAAGATGATGCCTGAAGACATGTAATTGGGCCACACTTGGGATTTTGCAATTGTACTTCATTAGATAATCGCAATCAAAAGAAATCTGAAAGTTACAGTTGTAGCCAACTGGGATGAATAACCAATACTATCTGCCAGAAACCAGAAGTTGTGCGTCTATTTTGCTCAGTCATAAGTGCTCAAAAAGCAATATGATACATGGTATTTTGATATTCTATTAGTTGGGTTTTCTACAGAAGGGTGATTTTATAGGAAAAAAAAATCACATTACACATCTCCCTGTCTCTACCTGTTTAGGCTTTTGAGAGCAAGGGAGGCAATATGAACCTTGAAAAGTAGGTGAAGAAGAGCAAAGAAGCATTTGTATCAGCCTTTGTTATAGACTGATTACATATACAGACATGAGCTTCAGGGGACTTCAGTGGTAGTTGGTAGAGAGCTCCATTCCATCATCTTCAGGCAGCTCCTCTCCTCATGCTTGGGAGGCTCCCTGCAGGATCCAGCTGCCTCACTGTATCAATGCCCCAATCAGTCTTGATCTAAAAACTCCTTGGATATACTTTACTAGAGATGAATTACACTGATATATACTCATTCATTTGTTGATTCAACTATTCATTCAACAAACATTAATAAACACAATCTGATATATTGCTAGGGCACCTAAGAGAATAAAAAACGGTCTCTTGACTTCAAAGGATCCAATACTATGAGAGGATCTTCAAAAAGTTCATGGAAAATGTGTGTTAGGAAAAAACCTCATGAATTCCATTTATTTTTTTGCACAGAAATAACCTCATACTTTAATTTCATTTTATAAGCTTTTAAAACTACACTCATGTGTATGTTTAAAGCATCTCTATTGTGTGCCAGATACTATGCTGAATATTTTATAATTATTACATTAGGTTACTCACTTGTTCAACAGTATTTGCTTAGGGCCTGCTCTCTGTCAGGCATTGTAAAGAGCCCAAAGATGAAACTGTGCCAAGTTTGATGTGATTCTCGGCCTCATACGTATTGTTGTCTAATGAAGCAGGCAGACATGTAAGCGAGCAATTACTCCATGGTGGGTTTAACTTTTGCTGTTCATTTGGCCACTTGACATTTACTTTCTTTTTTAACAGATTTGCTATAGGGCATGTGTACTTTCTGGAGAGGGAGAACGGGAGGGAGAAGGAGAGAGAGAAGGAGATGGGGAATGGGGGTGGGAGAGATGTGCTGAGAATGAATAAACCTCCTAGGGGACATGGCCGCACAGAAATCTCTTCTCAGTTCTTCTCTAGGGATTTTGGGCATACACGCTCATGCTCCCAGCTTATTTTTCAAGCTGTGATATCTGCGACTTGAACCACACAGTCAGTCATGTGGGATCCAGTGTCCTTAACTATCATATGGCTGCTCCCCCCATTTACTTTTTTTTTTTTAATGTTATTCTCTTTAATGATGATGAAGTTTATACACATGCACACAAGAGAGAAGCTCATCCTCCACAGGATCTGGTCTCACCATGATCTGATTCTTCTAGCCCATTGGCTCTTAGGCATTCACATGATGCCTGCAATGTTTCAGGTCAACTGGGCTGGGACTTCAAACCATGGTCACCATGTGTCATCCAGTCTAGTATTTCTTTCTTTCTTTTTTTTTTTTTAGAGAATTATTTTATTTATTATCGTTATCTCATTTGACCAGAGAGAGACAGAGAGAGAGGGAGGGAAAGTGAGAAAGTGAGCCTCCAGGTCCAGGACTCAAGCCATGGTCGGCCATATGGGAGTCCAGCGCCTCTAACCACTGCACCACCTGCTGGCCCCCAGTATTTACTTTCTACATTGAGAAGTCCCTTTATCAGTAGGGCAAAGGCCTCTTCCATTATATGAACTAAGAATGTTGGATGTTTTCTCCTAACATGCTAGTGACATAGGTTTTGCCAATTAGACAAGATCTTGTTAGACTTTGAACAGGCTCCTGGTGCCTTCAGGAAAAGACCAAAACTTTATTTTCATGATGGTAGTTGTGAGGGAGCATCACTTTCTTCTCCAAAATATCTAAGATCTTGTTTAGATCAAGATTGATTGGGGCATTGGGAACCAGCAGTTAGCGTAATGGCTATGTCGCTGGACTCCCACGTAGTCGACCGCGGTTCGGGTCGGGGACCCGGTGGCTTCAAAAAACTCATGCCGGGCGCGTGTGCGTGTGTGCCCAAGATCCCGAGAGGAGAATGGAGGAGAAGGGATTGCGGCGTGACCATTCCCCCTGGGGGTGATTTCTCGCTTTCTGTCTCTATGTCTCTCTCTGTCTGTCTGGTGAGCGCACGCGCCCTACAGTGAAAATCTCTCAAAAAAAAAAAAAAGATTGATTGGGGCATTGACACAGTGGGGCAGCTGGATCCTGGAGCGAGCCTCCAGAGCATCAGGAAAGGAGCTTAAATATTCTTTCTAGCGCCTTCTTCAACCTTTTCAGGGGTGCTGGAGTCTCTTGTTACTTCTTAATTTAATTCAATTTAAACAATTTATTCATTTATATTATCCATGAGGGAGAGACAAAAAGGAGACAGACACAGAGAGACAGGGACTGCCAACAGGGTCCCCATGACACTATCTACCCCCAGTTGGCCTGGACCATGAACGTATGCTTACCCAGTGTGCTCAGGGAAGCCTCTGGATGTGAACCTGAAATCTTTCCACAAAGTCAGCCTCTCAGAACATTGGAATTTTACTACCATACCACTGTCCAGTCCCTTGTTTACACGTTGAATAACTCCTTTTCTTTTTGCTCTCCATGAGTCATGTTATGCTGTTGAAATAGAATACCGTGATTTGATATGGAAAGGACAATGGTATGGTGTCATCGGTGGACAGTAACCACCTCATTCTTAAACTGAGAGACGTTAACATCTACCTCTGAAAGACAAGTAGGAATCAACCAGGCTAACACTACTGGAGAAAGGGGACTGAAGAAAGGATTTGAGGCAGAGAAACAGCCCAATTGAAAGCCCAAGGCAATCCTAAAAAGTAGGAATTTATAGTCCTCTTTTTACATTTGAGAAAACTGAGGCTGCAAGTAATAAATCCAGATCTAATGATAAGATCCCCAAGTTCAGCCACCATGGCTCTCTATCAACTAAAGTCTAGGCATGCCAGTGGCCTCTAGTATTATTTATGAAAAAATTTTTGAAGTTACATATACTGAAAAATATTCAATATATAAATGTAAAGTATAATCATTTTATTATAAAGAGAACACCCAATTAACTACCACTGAGATTAAGGAAGTAGAAGGCTCTGGATACCCTAGATTACCTGTGGCCCTCTTCTAATCAATACCCCAGCAGTAATCACCATACTAACTTAACACACCATAACTTTCGGTACCTGGTTTTGAATTTTGTATAAAAGGAATAATACAAGACTTTTAAAAACAATACAAGGCTTTTAAAATGGATTCTTTTTTTTTTTTTTTGAGAGATTTTCACTGTAGGGCGCGTGCGCTCGCCAGACAGACAGAGAGAGACAAAGAGACAGAAAGCGAGAAATCACCCCTCAGGGAGGATGGTCACGCTGCAATCCCTTCTCCTCCATTCTCCTCTCGGGATCTTGGGCACGCACGCACACGCGCCCGGCGCAAGTTTGAAGCCACCGGGTCCGGGCCACGAACCGCGGTCGACTACGTGGGAGTCCAGCGACATAGCCATTACGCTAACTGCTGGTTCCCTTAAAATGGATTCTTTAAGCATTACATTTATAAGATTCATGTATTTAATATGTAGCTTATTTATTTGCATTGCTGCATAGTATTAATTACATAGATTCATTTATATCTTTTACAGTTGATGGACATTTTATTATTATCAGCTTATGGCAATGGCAAATTATGTTGCTAAGGACATTCTACATCTTTCTTGCTGTATGCATTAATGAATTTGTTGAATATTCACCCAGAAGAGGAATTGCTAGGTCATAGAATATGTATATATTCAACTTTGCTATATCATGCTAAACAGTTTTCACAAATTACTATACCAATTCAGGTTTTCTCTGCAACATGTAAAATAAATTGCCAGGGGCTGCTCACTTTGGCAACATATATACTTAACATTTTGCTAGAGGGCATGTGCACACACTAGATAGAAACAGAAGGAGAGGAGGAAGCACCCCCTCCGTGTGGCATGGTCATTCTGTAATCCCTTCTCTGTTTCTCCCTCTTGGGATTCTGGGCATGTACGCACATGTGTCTGGCTTTTTTCTCAAGCTGCTGGGTTCAAGACTTGAACTGCACAGTTGGCCATGTGGGATCCAGCAGCCCTAACCGCTACACCACCTGATGGCCTTCCTCTGCAACATTTGATTCGGTGCATCTTTTTAACTTTAATCATTCTGGCAGGCATAGTGCTCTCTCATTGTGATTTTAATTTGCATTTCCGTGATGCCTGGTACTGTTAAGCAACTTTTTGTATGTTTATTGGCTATTACCCCAGTACTGTTTGTCAGATGGCCACTTCTTGGCATATATTTCAGGGTTAAGCGCCTTAAGGATAAATGCATATGGTTTCCAAAGATGGTGCAGTTGTTTTTCAACTCTTCAAGTTCCTGGTTTTCATTATTTATGTTAACGTAGACACTCTCTCTAGATTTGCAGGGCTCTGTTCTTTTTCACAAAGTGGTTCTCTTGGGGCAAACTTTCTATATTTGGAGTTGGTTCAATAAATGTAGGAAAAAACCAAGGGAGAGAACAGCCACTGAAGGCCCTTGGCTGGGTCACTAATGGTCTCTTGAATGTTGTTTGGTGAACATTGGCCTGGACAGTTTTTCTATTTTCCCACACATTCACTCAGCAAAAGTCTCAATGGACATGTTGCTATGAATTTATGATAGTCTTTGAGGGGTTTAGGTTAGTTCTGTAATAAAAATTCTGGCATATGGAAACTTTTGTCTGGTTCCCACATTCTTAAGGCTGGAGAGAATATAGCCACATTTTCTTAAGGTCAACTTACTGATGAATCTAAAGATAAGAGGTATTTTTTGATGGAAGTCTTGGTCTGAAAATATTTTTGACCAAGCATTTCCAATTTTTATGCTCTCAGGGTGATCAAATTGAGTTCTGTTTTGTCTATTGTTTTGACAAACACACTTTGAAAAGGATAAGGATGTATTGCAGGACTTTCTTCTTTAACTTTAAGATTTTATAATCAGGGACAAGACAATTGCAATCAATGAAAACCATTCAGTTGGGCTACAGACTTAAGGCACAAACACACAATAGCAACCTACAATAGAAATTATAGTCTTGCTTTTGAGTTTTGCAGAAGTTGCTTAGGCTTAGAGCTTTCGGTCAGGTTAGGTCCGTAGCCCATATTACTTTTAGCCTTAAATCGTAACAGACTAAGGTTCTATCCTATTATCGTGACGTCCTAAGTCTACCAAATATATAGATATTAATTATACAAAATTCTTTGACAAAGTTCCTTTCTATAGGCCAGAATTTTGGTTGTAAGAACAGGTTTACTGGCTACAGTTATCTTAAGGAAAGGGGAATTTATCCAGCAACTATCAGGGGCTTGTGGACTCAGTGACTTGAAAATAGGCCAGAATCTGAAAAGTTACAGAGGCTGCAAGGACCACTGCAATGGTTACATGACAAGAAGTCTAGCTTGCCATAATGCTGTCTGGACCTATTTGATCTCTCATGGAGAGTCCATCTTATGCAGAGATACCTAGAGATGGGTCTTTGCTAGAGCTGATTCATTTCAAGGCAGTACCTGTGTGAGTAATTGCTCCTTGATTCCTGTAGTCCAAAGGCTGGGGCTGTCCTGATTCCTAACCTCCCCTGGTCATTTCTATTCATCTCTCCCATAGGCTCAATGAGTTGCTCAGTGTTCCTCTAATAAATGATTTCAATGGTCATTGGCCATAATTTTCTCTTAATTGCAACCCAAGAACTGTAACAGAGATATTAATGTTAGAAGTGGTCCAGACTTGTGTTCTGCTATAAGAATGAGGAAGAGGGACCAGCAGTTAGCGTAACGGCTATGTTGCTGGACTCCCAGGTAGTCAACCATGGTTCGAGTCCTGGACCCAGTGGCTTAAACTCATGCCGGGCGGGTGTGTATGCGTGCCTAAGATCCTGAGAGGAGAATGGAGGAGAAGGGATTGCGGTGTGGCCATCCCCCCTGTGGGGGGGTGATTTCTCACTTTCTGTCTCTCTGTCTCTCTCTGTGTCTGGCGAGCGCATGCGCCCTATAGCAAAAACCTCTCCAAAAAAAAAAGAAAAAAAAAAGAGAAAAGAAAAAAAAAAAAGAATGAGGAAGAATGGATCTTTATACTTTTAGGAAAGCCAGAAGATGCATACAGTTCAAAAAGAGGTCTTGAAATTGACCTATTTCAGATCTCCATCATAAAATTCATTCTTTGCAGTCACACATGACAACTTTGGAGAGAAGGCTTTAGGCATAGTAGGTCCTTAAAATATTTTTGTTGAGTTAGGTGATAAAATAACTTACTGGTTTTGAAATTAAAGTCCCAGAGATTCCCAAGATGTGTGTAAGGGTTATTGGGAGATAGTTAAAAAAAAGGACTTCCCCTGTTACCACCTTTATTTAGAGTCATTCTGCTAGTATTTGTTTTATATTCTGGGATTCCATTTAAATGCATGGCATTTAAAAATCACTGAATTAGACTGTCATTGCCATTAACATTTCATTTTAATTTATTTATATTATTTAGAGAATGAAAACGAAGGCTTATGGACTTCCTCCTGGGTTGCAGGCAATGGATCACATGGTTCATCTACATAAGCCCACTTTACCTTACATTCACCAAGGTCAAGTCACTGGTTGGCCAATCATTCATTCATCACATTTATTGGTAGTTATTTTCCTTTCCTTCCTCACAAATTTTGTCATAAGTTTGTCTATTTTAATCGCTTCTCAGAAGTCCAGAATTAGGTTGTGCACTCTCATTGCTTTTTTTTTCAAACTTTAAGTTTTACTTTTACACTTATTATTTCCTTCTTTTCTTGAGAGAGAGTTTTGCTATAGGGCATCTATGCTCATCTGAGAGACACAGATAGACAGAGAGACAAAACAAGACCCTCCCTCCCCAGGGGGATGGACACACTGCAATCCCTTCTCCTCCATTTTCCTCTTGGGATTTTGGGCATGCTCACACACGCACCTAGCATGAGTTTCAAGCCACCAGGTCCAGGGCTTGAATAGCAGTCAAGCACATGGGAGGCTAGTGCCTTAAGCACTACACCACTTGCCGGTCCCTATTATTTCCTTCTTGTCGCTTATTTGCAATTACTACGTTACTCTTTTTTTTCAGTTTCTTGAGCTGAACACTTAACTTACTGGCTTTCAATTTTTGTTTTGTTACAATACATTTCTTTTTTTTTTAAAGAATGAGCTTATTTAACTTTATTATTTTTATTACTTGCCAATTTGATCAGAGAGAGACAGAGAGAGAGAGAGAGGGAAAGTGAGAAAGCAAGCCACCAGTTCTGGAACTTGAACCATGGTTGGTCATGTGGGAGTCCAACACCTTTAGCCATCATGCCATCTGCCAAGCCTGAGTTTGATACATTTCTAAAGTGATCCATTTCTTCCAAGTAGAGCTTCCATTATATTATACAGGATTTATTATTATTTTTTGATCTATTATTTCTAAATATTTTTCACTTGTTTTCTTCTTTTACTAATGACTAATAGAGTATTTTCAAATATCTAAATGTACGTATTTGTGGGGATAAATATCTCTTATATTGAGTTCTAATTTGATTGTACTCTTGTCAGAGAACAGTCCGTATGACCTACATCTATGATATTTCTTTGCTTTTTTAGCTCATATACATAGAATTTCTTAAAAATTCTATGTTGCATGAATGTTTGAAGAGGATTAAAAGTATTATATTGTTAGACACAGGATTCTAAACAGGTATTCAATGAATCTTGTTAATTCTTGTTACTATTTTTATTGCATTTAGATCCTTACTAATTTTTAGCTCTTGCTTGGTTATTTTCTGAGGTAGGTGTGTTAAATCTCCCTCCGTGATTACGGATTGAATGATTTCTCTTTTGTGGGTTTATCAATTTTGGACATATGTGTTCTAAAATTCTGTTATGTACACACAAGTTCAGAATTGTTACATCTTTTCTTTTATTACTGCATAACACCCATGTTTATTCTTTTTAAAAAATATGTAATTATTTTATTGTCATTGTTCTTTTTTAATTTGCTATAGGGCACAGGTGCATGCACATGAGAGAGAGAAAGTGAGAAAGGAGGTCACCAGGTTCAGAACTTGAACCATGGTGAACCATGTGGGAGTTTACCACCTGAACTATCATGCTAACTGCTGGCCCCATCAATGTTTATTTTTAATGATTCTTTTAGCCTTGTCTATATTGTATGATAGCCATGTTTTCTACAGGAGCTTTCTGTAGATTAGTGCTGGCCTCGTACATATTTTTATATTGCCTGAGTTTAGGTAATCTATAATCTATCACCTTTCTTTGAGCTTTCTCTTTCCCATATCTATTTTCTTCTTTCATGGCTTCTATGATACTAGTTGAGATTATATAGGTTTATTTATTTATTTTAAATTATTTTATTTAACTTTATTTGTTTAATTTTATTTGTTTATTTAACCAACCAACCAACCAACCAACCAACTAACCAACCAGAGAGGGACAGAGTGAGAGGGAAGGAAAGTGAGAAAGCAAGCCACCAGGTCCTGGACTTGAACTGCAGTTGGCCTTGTGGGAGTCCAGCACCCTTAACCATCATGCCACCTGCTGGCCCCTTGAGAGTATATAGGTTTATAGCAGAAATAGGATTTCGATTAAGTTCTTCATGTTGTAGTCCTTACCTTAGCTTGTGCCAGCCCATACGGCAGGGGGAGGGTTAAGTGACTTTTCCCCAGTAGCAGTTGTGTTTCTCTTCATTCAACTAGCCACAGGAAAATTCTTCTGTTTAGTTGTTTTGGGTCATACTTCAATCTGGTGACTTTTTGAGAAGGACAATCTTATTTATTTAAAAAAATTCGGGGCTGGGAGTTGGCATGGTGGTTAAAGGCACTGGACTTGCACATGGCCAACTATAGTTCAAGTCTGGACCTGGCAGCTTGCTTTCTCATGTTCCCTTTCTCTCTTTCTCTGTCTCTGAACAAACTGAAAAATAATAATAATAATAAATAAAGTTAAAAACAATTCTTTAATTTTTCTTTTTTTTTTTTTTTTTGGTCAGAGGGTATTTATGCTTGTCAGAGAGAGACAGAGAGAGAGGGAGAAGAAGAAATCACCATCCAATGGGGTATGATCACACTATAATCTCTTCTCTACTTTTTCAACCTGTAGGGATTTGAGACATGCATGCACATGTACCCTGTGTGTTTTTCAAGCCACCAGGGCCAAGATTCAAACCACAGTCAGCCACCTGGGATCTGGCTTCCTTAACCACCAGGCCATAGTGTAGGCCCAGAGAAGAACAAATTTAAGTTAAAGTATATGCACATGGGGGATATAGTAGTGTCTGATTATTGTCTCCCGTTATAAATTTTTTCATTGTTCCTTATCAATTTAAGAGTTTAGGTGGGCATTGAAGTCATTCATAATAATCACTTCTATCTAACAGCTGGGAATGACCATATAACTAGATTCTGGTCAGTGTGATGTAAATGGAAGTGGCACATACAACTTCTGGGGGGAAGAGGTCATGACCTTTTTCTTTTCCTTTCAGTTGTTAGAATGAAGCCACTAAAGCCAGAATCTGAGTAGATTTCTTGAATCATGAGGTGAACTTAAGAACGGTGGTCATGATTGGTGGAGCATTATAAGGGCAAAGTCTGAATTGCTAGACAAAGAAAACTCAGTCTGTCTCTGGATTACCTGCCCAGACTTTTCAAGAAAAAAGAAATATATTTCTACGTTTTTAACTACTATTGTTTGAGATTTTGGTAAACTTACAGCTGAAATCATAGAGCATTCCAGGCCTAGGGCACAGAACTTTCTAACTAACTAACTAAATCAATCAATCAATTAATCTCTCTCTCTCTCTCTCTCTCTCTCGGAGCTTATTAAAACACAAACCTCTAGATCCCATCCCCAGAAATTCTGTTTATAGCTCAAAGGTAGAATCTGAGAATTTGCATTTCTTATCACCTCCTAGATGATGGCAAAGGTCCTTGGACCACATGCTGGGAAGCATTGGTTTAAGGCTCTGAGGCAGAAAAGAGGTTGGCACATTAGAGGAACTGAAGTTAAGGTAGTTTTAGAAAACAGTGGGTAACAGGATAGGCAGGGAGTCAGGTGGTAAAAAGCTACATAGGCCAGAAAAAGGAATGATTTTCTTTTCTTCTTCTTCTTTTTTTTTTAATGCAGTGGAAAATCATTGAAGAATATCGAGTAGCGAAAGTTTCTAAGGTCTAAGTTTTCTAAGGTCACTCTCTACTGTGTGGAGAATAGACTACAAAGGACTATAGAATGTTGTATCAGTGGTCATGGTCAGAAACACTGCTGGCTTGGTCCAGTGTGGCTGTGGTAGAGATGGATCTGAAGGAAGAATAACAAGTATTCTGCTGAAGGATTCAATGTGTGGAAGGAAGAACAAGGAGGAATCAAGGATGACTCCAAGGTTTTTGTTTTGAGCAGTGGGTGGAACCTTCACAAGATATGCTGAGCAGATTCCTGAGCGACAGACCACAAGCCAGAATTAGGGAAGGTAGTCCACCGCTCCCATCTGTGGCAAATGACACTTTCTGAAGATGCCAATGGTTCGGATTAGCCCTCCACCCTGAGCTCTCCACTGCAATTTCCCAACAAGCCACTGGGGTGGGTCTACCACACCCACTTGACATCGCTTCATAAGTACTCCTGTCTCAGATGTGGTTCAAAATTATTTTGTCTGTTTTCCAGCCACGATGTTTAGGGGTGTGTGTGTGTGTGTGTGTGTGTGTGTGTGTGTGTATCTTCCTTCTGGCAGGATGCATTCTGATTCTTCAGTCACAGAACACAATGAGCTTTCAGAGTCCTATACTTCTAAAGGTGTCTGGGTGTCTGGAAATGGCACGCTTCGAGTATAATTCATCTCATTATAAAAGACCTTTCATGAAAAGGGTCATTAAACTTTCTTCAGCCTTAACGTCTATACTTTCTTATTGCTCTGAGAGTAAACTCTTAAATCCTTAACAAAGTCCTATATGCTCTGACCTCTTTCTCTGTTTCTAG
>NW_006159660.1:2148472-2196157 GCF_000334495.1 Tupaia belangeri chinensis | reverse complement strand
CTCTTTCCCATTGTCTTTCCACAATAGCTGTGCTGAATTTCTCTTAGTTATACATTCGACTCGTTTCTTCCTGCCTTAGGGCCTTTGCACAAACTAGTCACTATTTGTAAAAAGTCTTTCTTCTTGGCAACCTAGCTTACTCCCACATACTGAGGATTAAGCTTGAATAAATAGTACTTCCTTGAAGGTATTTTTCTGTCTCCCTCTTTCTCATTCCCATACCTCTAGATTTGGAGAGACGTCCTTGTTAAATGCTCTTGATAATCCTTGAGCAGTTATTTTCTGATTTATCTTAATTTAATTAAGAATCTACAATTACTTGCTTATTATTTGTCTTTTCAAGTGGACTACAAATGCTATGAGAGCAGAAATTGTAATTGTCCAGTTCCCCTTGCATTACCTGCCCTGCTGACTGGCATATAACAAATGCTCAGTAAGTACTTGTCGATTTTGGTAACTGATTTCAGCAGTGGAAACATATTTATTCTTTTACTCTAGGGAAAACCACCATAGGCTTTTGCGTTTTAGATTTTTGCCACAGGGTGTGTGTGTTCCAGAGGGAGATAGAAAGAGAGGGAAAGTGAGAAATTATCCCCCAGGGGGTATCCATGTGATAATTCCTTCTCCTCAATTTTCATTTCAGGATTTTGGGTATGCACATACATGTGCCCTTCATGTTTTTTCAAGTCACTGCGTCCTGGACGTGAACTGCAGTATTAACCATGTGGGATCTAGTGCCTTAACCACCATGCCACCTGATGGGCCAAATCATCATAGGCTTTTAACAGCTCAGCTCCAACTCCAGAATCATACACTGATCTTACTTGTATTCAAGTACATTTGGTGTACAATGTAATACTGTGTCCTAAATCGTCTTTTATTTCTAATAGTTTCAAACTTTGGTTTGTCTTTCAAAAAACATCTATCTTCTGGGGCTAGCAGGTGGCATAGAGGTTAAGGCTCTGGCCCCCGACATGATTGACCTCAGTAATAAGTCCCAGACCTGGAGGCTTGAAACTCATGCTGGGCATGTGCATGCCCAAAAATCCAAGAGGAGAATAGAGGAGAAAGGATTGTGGTTTGGCCATCCCCTGTGTGTATGTGTATGTGTGTGGTGGTGGTAGATTCTCTCTGTCTCCAGTGAGCTCACGTGCCCTATAGTGAAAAATCTCTCTCTAAAAAAAAAAAAAATCTATTTGCAAGGCCAACTGTCATGGAAAAGGTAGTTGGGTACTTCTGTGTGATACTGAAGTCACATGGGAGGCCTGGGTTTCAATTCCAGGTCAACCTGATATGCTGGGTATACCTGTGCACACCTGTGATCCTGTAGCTAGGAGGCTGGGAGGAGGATTGCAGCATGGCAAGATCCTGTTGAGGGTCCTGTTGAGGGTATCCATTTCCAAGTCCATCAAAGAAAGAAAGAAGCATCTATGTGCACACAAGTTCTTTTTCTGTTTTGTTTCTTAATCAATATTAATACATAATATGTCAGGTTCATAATTTCTTTCCCTCACTCTCATTCTCCTTCCCTTTATCATGAATACTTTTGTGCCTTATTTTGAATTTTTCTCTATTGTCAAAACACTGACAATTCCCAAATACTATCCTTTACTTCAAAAGAATAAGTAGGAACATTCTCTGTGAGATACCCATCCATTCTGTGGTTATTTTTCAGCTCCCTAGATTAAAGTTAACTGCCTCTATCTTCAGATTGTAAAATTTCTCTAGCTGGGAGGTTTTCTGCTCTGTGTACTTTTATAACATTTTGTAAGCATTAATGATATGCTACAGCATTTTGTAGAGTACTGTAACAGAGAATTATATATTAGAGAAAAATTAAGGCCATCAAGCCTGTAATCAGGCCTTAAGAGAACTGCTGAATATCTCAAATGTGTTTTGGATTTCTATAAAATTTGGCTTGGCATTTATATTGGGTTCCAAATAGCTTTTATATCTCTCATCTTAATGATCACCCTATTCGTGTATACTAGTTTTCCATTTTGCAGGATAAATCAGCAAAAATAAATGTACAGATCAAGTTATAACTGGCAAAGCCAAGGATAGACTTTGCTTTCTCATTCTTTTTATAAAGGGAAAAGAAATACCTTTAGTTGCCAAATCCTCAAAAATGATTGACACAATTTACATGTAAATATCAATGCATATCCCACTCAGAACAGAGATAAATGAAGTTGACTTGTTAAAAGGCTGGCTAGTAAGTGACAAGCTCTTCATAGGTCATAGGTGTTTTCATTCATGTTCATTCAGGAACAAGGCTCCTTAGGAAGAGGAATGACTTCCATGTGGAAGGTGAGAAAGTGGCTCAGATTAGATACTTGGCTTCATGTCTTTCAGTTTTAGAAAACAGGGGATGTACTATAAACCTAGATCTGAATGTTTAACAATTTGTGCTCCTATTGAGATGTATTTGAGTAATTCAGACCAGGTGCCTAACCTCATGGAGTGTAATTACATTCTGGTGGGAGAGAGGAAGGTACACAAATACACGGACTTGAGCTAGGTGATGGGAAAAATATAGGATGAGACAAAGTGAAAAAGACTATAGAATAGAGAGGGGCTCAATGAATATTTGATTTTATATTCATTTTGAATTGTATGTTCACTTAAAAGTTATGAAAAATTTTTTTCTTATGGAAAAATTTAAATATACAAAGTAGACGGAATAGTAGAATATAGCCCCCTTCAACAATGCCAACTCATTGGCAATCATATTTGTTCTATATCCCCACAAACTCTGATTATTTTATTTATAAATCTTTTCAAAGTATTTCTAAAAGCTAATTTGTCATTAAAACACACACACACACACAAACACACACACACAAAACCACGTCATCATGACTACATCTAAAGACAAGTTAATAATTTGTGGTATTGGACTGGACTGTGGCAATGGTAAAACATGACACACTGTGAGGTTGGCCCACATGGGAGAGTTTCAGGTTCATGGACAGAGCCCCCCTGAGTGTGCTGGACATATGTGTGCCCATGTTCCTGGGCTGCCTTAAGCTGGGGGTGAATGGTGGTGTCAAGACCCTGTTGGGGGTGCTGTCTTTCATGTACTCTCTTTTTCTCTCCCAGAACAAATAAATAATAACTTAAAAAAATTCTAAAAATAATTATTCGTGATGTTATTTTAGATGTTAGGTTTGAGAAAAGGCCTACTGGAGATGTTTTCAGAGGATCTGAGTGAGAAAAGGGACCCATCATGAGAACATATGGACATATGACACTACCAAATGCTATTTTATTATTTACTTAAAAATGACACCAAATGTTACTATTTACTTAAAAAAATTATTTTTTGGGGGGGTACCCCAACAGAGGTATTCTTGCCATAATCTATCCCAGCCTTAGCCGCCTAGCTTCACTGGCACACTTACAAATGCGTGGTATTTATGAGGAGATCTTAGGAAAAAACAGGGACCTTCCAATGTGGGCCCAGTGGTGTGACCACTGTGCCACCATGTGTCCTCTTTGTTATTGCTTTGTAAACAAACTAAAATGTTTATTAGGTATAGGAAAAAATCCTGGATTCCTTGAAATTAATTCTAGTTGTTCTCTGTAGCTTACAGAAAATTTGTTTCTAAGAAACAGAAAAATTAGAACCTGGTAGCATGGTGGCAAAGGCGCTAGACTCCCCCACGACCGACTGTGGTTTAAGTCTTGGACCTGGTGGCTTGCTTTCTCACTTTCCCTCTCTCTCTGCTTCTCTCTGGTCAAATTAATAATAATAATAATAATAATTAATAAAATTTTTAAAAAAAGAACAGAAAAATCTATGCATTTGATCCATGGTATTTTGAGTTTTCTCCTTCCTCTTCACATGACAGATTGATATAGCTAAATCTGTGTGGGAGTTTTCCTGCCCCCAATGTAAACACCAGCAGCACAGACAGAAGGTTCAACCAATGCTTCGAGCCTTGGTGAATCTTCACTGAAAAAAATCTCTACATCCCCCCTTTATTTGCTGAGGTTTTGCCTGGCCTCCTTGCTCCACTGGTGGCCAGACTTTGTATCCTGCTTCTTGGCTCTTTCGTTATTTCTCTTTTGAAAATCCACTTAACCAAAATGTTCTGGAACCAAGAGACCAAATACTCTTAAAAACCGTTGGATTACCTCATCCCACTTTGAAAAGTACCTCTGTGTGCATTTGTTTCTTCCCTGGATGAAGATCAGCCAAATGCAGGGGCAGTATGAATGTTTCTTTGCTGGCATTTCAGTTCACAGTCCTGGCAGGCATTTCACCAAGCTCTCCTCTACCCATTTGAAATTCAAATCACTTCAAGAAGTCTCAGAGCCACCTTTGTTTTAAAATCTCAAAATCCCCAGTCTGTGTCGATCTGCCTTGAAATTATAAAGGGACATATGACTGCGTAGGAAGATAAACTGTGTTGAAATAACATCCAGGGTGGTTGCTAAATAAATACAGGAAAACCAAGACATTTACTGTTAAGCCGAGACTCTGTCCTCAACTCACCTCCCAGGCAAGAAGTGGGCAAGGAAGCCACATGCTGGGAGCCCACACTCTTGAACCATCAACTCAGCTTTTAGGATCTTCAGTGGCTACTTGTACTTAAAAATCATGCAATTACCAACTTTTTGTTGGTAATTACCTGTGAGCTACTATTTCAGGCATCTAGAGAAGTGTGCTTTATTAAAGCCTTAATGTTAAAGATTTCTAGTTAAAAAGGAAAAACTTTGGGTCTATTTTCTCATTCATCAATTTATTTGGTATATGACCTTGGCAAATCACTTGACTATCCTGCATTTTATCTTCTGCCTTAGCGAAATGGGAACACTCAGTTTTGAATTATAGGGTTGTTATGAGGATCCTAGGAGATGCTTTGGGAGAAAAATAAAAAAAAAAAAAACAGGGTAATACAAGCTTTAAAAACCAGAACTATTCTAAGGAGTGATGCTGCTGCACTTTGTGACCGATGAGGGATGTTTGAAGCCTGTGGCCCAATTTGATTAAAAGGAATTTACTAGACACCTACTCTGCATTTAGTATGCTTTCATTGGTGCCAAGGAACTTGTGGGGGTGGAGGTAGGTGGAGATAGGAGCAATAGAGAGACAAGAAACACACAACATGATTAAACAGGCCAGGTGCAGTGACACAGTGGTAGTGCATCGCTCCCCAATGCTGAGGCCACAGAGGAAGGTCCTGGGTTCACATCTGAGGTCTACCTGTGCACATGCCCATTACCTTGGCTGACTGGGTCTGGGAGTGGATCATGGCATGGAGATCTTGTTGTGGTTGTCTATCTTTCTCTGTCCTTCTCCAATAGAGGAGGTCTTAAAACTCATGCCAGGTGCATGTGCATGTGTATCCAAGATCCTGAGAGGAGAATGGAGGAGAAGAGTTTGTAGCATGGCCTTCCCCACTGTGAGGTGATTCCTTGCTTTTTGTCTCTGACTTTCTGGTGAGCTCACATTGCCTCATAGCAAAAAATCTCTTAAGAAAGAGCTAAATAAATAAAATAAATAAAAATAAAAGTAAGATTAACAAGGGGCTGGATGGTGGCACAGGGCTAAAATGTGACTCTATGCAAGGTTGACCCATATGGCAAGGTTCCAGGTTTGCATCTGAGACCTTCCCGAGCACATCAGGCACATAAGTGCCTGTGATCCAGGGCTGGCTAAGGCTGGATTGTAGTGTCTGGACTGTGTTGGAGGTGCTTGTTTTCTCTTTCTCACTCTCTCGAGTTATGGTAGTAATAAATAATACAAAAAGATTAAACAGAGATATAGCAAACCATGTGTGCTTGAGCAAGGTTAATGTCTCCAAAGTGAGTTTCTTTATTAATAAAATGAGGATGATAATAAGACCTCCCTTGTAGAACTTTTGTGAAAATTACAAGAGCTAGGATGAACAGAACATCCTGCACAGTGTTTGGCACACAAAAAGTCCCATCAATTTAACTACTTTTTAAAAGGCAATTTAATTGTCTCTTCCTCAATAAAAGCAGTATGTCCTGATATTTTTTCCTCTTTATCAGCTTTAAGAAGAGTAGATTTCTCTTCTGACTATGACAGAAGCCCTGGAAGTTTCTGAACAGGAGTAGTTGTGTGAGATTAACATGGCAGCAGTTTGGGGAGAGAATAGAATGAGGTCAGTGAAAGAGATGAAGTTTATTAAAAGGTATGTATGTATGTATTTAGATTTTTGCCATAGGGTGTGTGTACTTGATGGAGAGAGAGGGAGAAGGAAAGTGAGAAATCACATCCCAGAGAGAATGACCATGCTGCAATCCTTTTTTCTTCATTCTTCCCTTGGGATTCTGGGCATGCATATGTGCCTGGTGAGTCTTTCAAGCTTCCAGGTCCAGAACTTGAACTGCACAGGGGGCAGTTTGGGATTCAGCTACTTAATCATTATGGCACCTGCTGGACCCATGAGGTTGTTTTAATGACCTCTGAGAGGGAGGCATGAAAAATATGATTCAGAAAGATGATGGGTCATAGAATAAGGGATCAGAGGCAAGAGAATAGGACCAAGAACACAGACCTTGGCAATATATATCCACATCATCTGCCCATCATCTTTCTCTGGACCAGGGTGGATAGCATTTTCTGGTCAGGGCAGTCCTTCCCAGTGAGCAAGCATGGTGGGAGTCATTGCATTAGCATAACCCATGTGTTCTCTTTAGAGATGGAAGAGTTAGTCTCAGAAGGGAACAGCATGGCTTTCCTGGGAGCAGAAGCTAAGGAAGAGAGAGAAAGAGGACGACAGTGAGCAATCTCAAAATGGGGATAACTAGGTAAACCCAACTGTCTGCCCAGCTTAGTAACCTAGTTTATGGATTGAATACATGGGATAGCAATGGCACAGCTGGGGTTGAAGGTCAGAGAGAAGATGTAGACCAATCTGTAAAGAATAATGTTGACAAATATTTATTGGGCAATTATTATGTGCAAGGCACTCTGTTATGTGTGTTAAATGTCTTTTGTAATTTAAACCTTATGATAACTTTATAAAATTAGTCATATTATTGTCTTCATTTTGTGGATGAGGAAACTGAGGAAAAGTAGCTCTAAATTACTTAGTAGTGGATTTGAAGGCAGTCTAACTCTGGAGCTGGCAACTGACAAGTGGATAAAACCCAATGAATTGAAAAAATATATACAGCATAGATATATTAGGTATATATATATATATTAAGTAAATATGTGTTATATATATGTATATATATGTTAGATAAATATACATGTGTATATATGTATACATATATACATATATGTATACACACGTGTATATGTGTATATATACATAGATATATTTATCTAATAAAAATGTTCTTTATAGCAATTGAAACTGAGGAAAACCTGACACAAACTAGGAACAAAAAGCTTTAGAGATATCTTTGTCTGATACAGAAAAATAATTCTCTTTGTGTCTAACAGAGAACCGATTGTAAGTGCCATGATGAAAAGTTGTCTTTTCAATAACAACACCCTGTTTAAAGATACTTGCCTATTTTAATACGTGGTAAAAACAATTGAGTTAATTTGTGTGTTCATGTGCATGCACACACACACACACACGTGTGGTATCCTGTTCGTATTATGTTGTTTAGTCATTATGCTAAACACAGCTGGGAATTATATAAAAAAATCATCTAACCAGAAAGCAGCTAAGCAATTGCTTAGAGTGACTTGGCTGTCATATCATATTTCTTTGATTTATTCTTAGTTTTTGCTTTCAGGTTTTATTCTAATAAACCATTTAGTGGAGCTTCATAGGGGAGCTTGTTTATTCCTCATAAAATGGGAGGTCTTGGTAATCAGTTATGATTTTTAAAATTTATAAATGTGTCAGATTTCCAAAAGAAACACACTACCGGGATAATAATTGTTCTATACTCATGACTCTACGAAGGCTATTTACTGATAGATGGCAGCTTTCACAAACATGCTCTTTCCCATTTAACAGTGGATAACGTTCATGCAGTCAAATGTTTATTTATTATATAATACATGCCTTTTAGGATTCATTTTTTGTTTCATGTTTCTTATCAGTGTCAATTGTAATCGATTACTTACAGAAAAAGATGAAAGGCCTAATTTACGATTTGATGATACACGGTAGATACAGCCTTGCTATTTAAAATTGGGGGAGGGGGATCTATATTACTTGGCATTTTCTCCAAGTGCCAAGAAAAGACTCTAGGCATAAAACTTAGATGGATAAAGTATTGTTTTTTCTTAGCCCCTTTTCCTAAATACTTTAACTTTTAGAAATAACACTGGCTAGCCAATGAAAACACTTCTTTGATAAAGACTAGGAATTTGAGATAGAAAACAGCTGGGCAGGTTCTATGTATGTATATATATATATATATATATATACACACACACACACACAAAAGGAAACAACTTTGAACTACATAGACAATGTCGTTTAAACCCAAACAGATGTGGTTTAATCTTGTTTTTGATCCTCTTGTAGATTTTTCTCAAAATGCCTGCATATGCATAGAAATGATGACTTTCAGATGTCTGAACATAATTTGTCTCTGTGAGAATATCACCTTGGTACATAGATCATGTACACCAAATATTCCAAGTCTTTGAACATGGACAGCAGGGTACCAAGGAGAATTTATGTCAGTCTTTTGCTTTCACCCAACAATTCTGTAAGAAAGTGAAAGGGGAGGAAAAAGGCAATGATATCCGCATAATGTCATTTTCAAAACAAGAAAGTCACATGTGTTCACCATGACTTCAGTAAATCATGATGATGGTTTCAGACCCTTATACTTAGAAATGCTTGTAAGATGAATCATGTCATGTGAATGCTCTAAAAATAACACATATGTTTCATTTGTGCACCCTTCTGTGTCTCCATTGATTATTATCCTCTTATCAGATGACACCCTCAGGCTTTAGGGGTTTCCCATCCCAATGCTAGGAGAAGCAGCCACTGGAGCAGAACTATTTTAAAACATAAAATGCTATCAGCCAGACTCTGAAGGCCCTTAACAAAATATACTCAAATCCACTTTCAACTTCAAAGGTAGTTAAGAGTTGTCACCTCGGGCATCAGCCAAAATGTTGGAGGAAGAGTTGTACAGATAGAAACTGTATAAAGATTTTTCCTTTTCCTCTTCCTCTTCCTCCTACTTGTGTGAATATAATGGTGAATAGAAGAGAAAGAGCCTGAAAAACATGTGGAGAGGCTTAAGATCACGAATGGGAATCAAAGGGAAAGTGCACTCTGGGAACAGAGGGTGGTAGGTAATTATCACCCAGCACCATCAGATGACCTTGCACACATCCATGGACAGCACTGTTCCAATTTAGCTTTTGCCTTCAAGCTCTTTCTCCTTTGTTTCTATAGTTTTCTCCATGGTTGTAGCCCTTGAGAATATTTAAAAGGCCACATCTGGAGTAGGAGGAAATGAGATGCGTGTATTTGTTGGCAAATTTTGAAAAGAAATGTGTATGTTCACACGCATGCATGTGTGTGGCATCTGGGGGAGTGACTAGGAGGAGATACGGGGGTGAGGTAGACTGATGCTGGTGGGGGTGGTGGTGGTAGATTTTTGCTTGAAGCATTGGGAAGCTAGCCCAATGGCTCCATTTAAAACACAAAGGAAGAATCCAATTTATAAATGGTCAGATATTTTCTGGAACCCTGTTGACTCTAGCAACTATTGTTCTGTGTAATGTCTCACCCCTGTCCAAACCCTCCTGGGGTATAAGTGTAATGTGAAGTCATCCCTAGCCACAATCTAATCTACCGCAATAATCTAGTGTTATATGCGAATGCTTATTATTTCAAAAATGCAGATCTGTTTACACTGTTGGAGTCTCTAAGTCCCTTCATTATCCATCTGTGCTGCCTATCTGGGTGGGTTTCCTGATCTTTGTGTGAGGAAGTTGCTCCTGCTGACCATAAAAAGAAAATATTAGACTCTGATGCCCCATGTTGTGGTTCCATGCCAGGAACTTCATGACTGATGCTTCCCACTGAGAATTACAGTGCTGCCAAGGGGTGGAGGAGATGGGCACTGGCCTGATTACAGAGCAGCAAGTCAGAGTTCCTGGAGGCTGCAGCATAGAAATCTGGCTGATTCCTGTGGAAGTGGGAAAGGGGCAAGAGACTGGAGGAAGAAGAGGGAGAGGAAGCCTGCTGACTTTGCCAAAGAATGCTTGGGTTCTGAGCTAAGGGAAGATGTGGAGGCCATAGCATTCCCTTTCCATGAATGGCTTTAAGGGTGGGGAAGGGAGAGAAGAGGATGAAAGCATCGCATGGACACACTGGAAGGCAACTGAGCAAGATGGAAAAAAGGCACTTGATTTGGAAGCTGCAGAACTGGAAATTTATGAATTTAGATAAATTATTCCCACTTTTCTTATATACCTTTATGTAAAATGTAAAGATTGAATGAGATATCTTTTCAAAGATCCTTCTAATTGGAAAATGGTCTGAACATAATAGTTTTGGGTCATTGATTAGAGTCTCTAAATGTACACATTTAACTCACGCAATTTTCACTATGTCTGTGGCAGAAAGGGAAGGGGATAAGAGGAGTGGAAAGGTAGAGAAAGGGAAGGCCAAGGTAGAACAAACACATAAAGGAAGCAGTGCTGGTAGTCTGGGCCATATTCATCTATGGAGGCACATCCAGAGTGACTTGGAACAGACATGAATCTTCACTTCCCACATTTAGTCTCAGATTTCATTGTATGAGCAGCTTACCTTGCTGAGGAATATTCTAGTGTTAAATATTATAATGTTTTAATTTATTATTATTTTTTTTTTGGTATGACACAGTCTCACATAAGCCAAAATTCTACCTAGTATTCAATTAAGGAATTGTCAATCTATTGTTTTGCCAGAGGAAGACCTGGCAGGGTTGGACTTAGAGGAAAAATGGCTTATTGGTCTCTTAAGTAATATCTTCCTAATGCATCTTTAAGGTAATTTGAAATATATGTGATATTTTACCTCCTGTGCTGATGTTAAGAATGTAGAAATGCAACTGCACCAGCTTTCCGGCGTTATGGGAATCTCTGTTGTAACTTGGAATGTATATTAAAGAGATTCACCAAGCCATAAAGAAGTGGGTGAAATCACTGAGTCAATCACTATCTTAGAGTCTCTGTGTAGAAGGTGATGAAAATAATACAAATAACTAATTTGTGCTGAGGGTCTTTTTTGTGTCAAGGATCATGTAAACATTCTACACATATTTTCTTTTTCACAACAATCTAATGATTCATTCAACAGCTAACTTATTTCCTACCCATTACATGCCAGAAATTCATCTGGGCTCCAGGGAGATAGCAGCAAACAAAATGAAATAAAGTTTCTAGTTCCATGAAGTTGAATTCTGGTGGGGGGATGATTAAAAAAACATATTAGATATATATGATGGGCCAGCCCCATGGACTAGTGGTTAAGGGAACTGGATCTCACAAGTCTGTAGCTTGAATCCCAGCCCCTTGGTGATTTGGAAAACAGCAGGCAAGTGTGTGTACATGCCCCAAATCACCAGATTTGGATGGAGAAAACCCCCAAAATTTAGGGATTGTTGTTCTATGGCATTTTTTTTTTTTGGAAAAAAAAGTTTGTTTTTTTTTTTTCTGAATCTCATATCCTGAGATAGATAAGTTATTAGAATACAGAAAAATGGGACCAGCAGATAGTGTAATGGTTATGTTACTAGAACACCCACATGGCTGACTGTGATTCCAATCCTGGATCTGGTGGTTTGAAAATCACACCAGCTGCGTGTTTGTGCATGCCCAAGATTGAGGGAGGAGAATGGAGGATGAAAGACTGCAACATGGCCATCCCCCACCCCACACAGGGAGAGGGGAATGGGGGTGGTAATTTCTCACTTTCCTTCTCACTGTTGTCTGTCTCTCTCCCCCCTGGTGAGCATATGCACCTTAAGGTAAAAAAAAAAAAAAAAAAGAAAAAAAAAGAAGGAAATAAGAAAAGTGGAAAAAAGTATTACAATCCTCCTGTGAGAGTAAATAATTAACATTCAACAAAGCAACCTTATTTCCCAAAGGAATCCAGTGATGTCAGGAAGAAAGCAAAAGCAGAAAAAGCTGACATGCAGAGTTGAAGATCAAAGTCAACATTTCCAAAACTAGAACAGAGTGAGGAGTAGAGAAAGGACCACAATCTCATCAGTTCGGTTTGTAGCTATGTTCATGCAATAAATATGAGGGGTTTGCAATAAACTTATGAAAATGAATATTATGCAAAAGACTACACATGAATTTCAATTTTTTTGAAATGTGTACTGTAATTCCATTTTTCAGTAAACTTTTTGAAGTCCCTTGTACATCTTCATTGCCCTGTCTGCTTCTAATCATAATGTAAACATTTATCATTAGAAGCAGTGCTACATTAAGGTTAGTCAAACAGTATCCTTTCTACTCATCCTATGGGTGGGGTCTCAAGTTTTGAAAGCAAAATAAGTTCATCAGTTGTTGATTTCTACATATGTTTCTGGGAAGAGATATGAATCTGTCTAGAAGATTAGAATATTACATTACTGAAAAAGCATCTAATAATGACCATAGATGTTTTCAAGTGTTTATATATTCAATCTAGACTATGATTCTTTGTGAATATTACTAAACTTATGAATCCACTATAAAATATATCTTTATCTTCCTAATGCTGAGTTAAGTACACGAAGAATGTTGGGAGTATTTTAATAACAATGTATGCTTTGGGGTATTCAGGAGAATTCTGATCTTTTATTCTGAATCCCTAACATTAATATCTCTCTGGAGTTTAGAAACTAATTGTATCAGCCACAGGAAAGAGGGATTATTCAATGAGAAAAAGAGGAGTGCTGACCTGGCCAAGTCTTCCTAAGAGAGAATGCTGAGAACTGTCAGCCCTGAGAAACAGAGAGAGGGCTCCCATGAAGGAAAACCAAGGGAAAGGTAGCTTAATACCTTCCTTGAGAGAGAAGAAAGAGAGGGCAGGGGCTAAGTGTGTGTATGTAAGGTGGGAGAGGGTAGGATAAAGGGAAAAAAGTAAAAATAAGCTTTTCCTAGGGGCTGTGGAGACCCATAAGAAATTAAACTTTATTTTTTGTATGCTTAAGATTAGATAATTATTGGGAACCAGCAGTTAGCGTAATGGCTATGTCGCTGGACTCCCACGTAGTCGACCGCGGTTTGCGTCCCGGACCCGGTGGCTTAAAACTCACGCCGGGCGCGTGTGCGTACGTGCCCAAGATCCCGAGAGGAGAATGGAGGAGAAGGGATTGCGGCGTGACCATCCCCCCTGGGGGGTGATTTCTCGCTTTCTGTCTCTATGTCTCTCTCTGTCTGTCTGGCGAGCGCACACGCCCTACAGTGAAAATCTCTCCAAAAAAAGATTAGATAATTATTCAAATGTGGCTCTGAGAGTTACTCTGGATGACTGACTGACAAGGACTAGTTTGACTTGAACATCTCTTTCTCCCACTGCTAGCAATGCTCTGCACACAATTTCTCCCAGTACAGTGGATCTTGTCTCTTAGGGAAGGGGCGTAACTCCTCACTGGCCTCAAGGTCTCCAGAAACAACATATTCAGAATTTCCAGACAGCTGCTATCAACAACGGGAATGTATTATGAAATTTATCCCCCAAACTCCATTGGAAACCTAAAAGGACAAGGACTCACTGAATGAGTATTTACAGAAATTGGTTTTGTCAATTACTTGGATGACAATACAGAAGACACACTTAATGAATCTGATCTGTGAATGACATGTGGCTGGAGAGAGAGACTGTATGGTAATAGACTATATCCTTGATTTGATTATTACACACCGTATGCATGCTCTGAAAAACCACAACGTAGCACACATAGATGCACAATGAGTATACGTAAGCTAGGAATCACAGTGCAAAAAAAAAAAAAAAAAGAGAGAGAGAGAGAGAGAAACTATGTGACTATACAACTGGAATGCAGACAGAATTTGACAAAAGAAAATGATGAACTAAATCTAGCAATGTTGAACCTCTGAGGGTTCCTGGCCTTGGGTCAAGATGCTATCTGTACAAATATAAAAAGAGAAGCAATTTCAGGGTTTAAATTGAGAAGAAACTCAATGTGACTGAATAATAGACAGGACTACCAAAAACCCAATATGACATGTGATGAATTCGCAATACAGCTTAAGTACCCCTAATCTGAAAAACAGCAAAATTTGAAACTTTTCGAGTACCCACATGATGCTATAAGTAGAAAATTCCACACCTGATCTTATGATGAGACACAGTCAAGATGCAGGTGCATATCACAGTTTATTCAGCATCTCTAAGAGAAGAAAGACCCTTAGTTGGCTTTAACTGTGAAAAAAAATTTTTTTTATATGTTTTTGCCATAGGGCATGTGTGCTTGTCAGAGACAAAGACAGGGAAATTGAGAAATCACCCCCCTGGCATCTGACCATGCTGCAATCCTTCTCCTCTTGGGATTTTGGGCATGCACACGAATGCATTATCATATGATTTTCAAGTCACCAGGTCCAGGATTTGAACCATGGTTGGCCATGTGGGAGTCCAACTCCTTAAACACCTGTTGGTCCCTGTGATACAGCTTTTTGCACATATCCAGATTCTCCTATATAAGCATACCCACGAAGTATCTAAAGTTTGAAAAAAATACAAAATCTGAAATAGTTTTGATCCAAACATTTTGAATAAGGGATACTCAATCTATGGTACCTCTTGTGAATATGAAATAAGATGTTGCATGAAGTATTGGGAATGTCCCAAGTGTTCAATAAATGTTAGTTACTATTACTGCCGTGGTCATTGTTTGCTACTGTTAACATGTAGGTGGAAAGTAGGAGAAGGCACGTTGATTGCTCCAGGGTTTTGGCTTTGTTCTTGGCTTCCTTCCAAGCTTTCCCTTAATTCTACTTTAGTGTTGCTGAAGTAGGTTGGTCAACATGGAGTTAGAACCAAGTGGAGAAAAGGTTTGGGATCAGTAGCCGTCTTTAAATCCTTTCTAACTGCTAGGCTCCTGTCAGGAGCTTTATGTGGATTATATGATTGAATCCTCACAACAATTTTGAAAGTTAGAAATTAGTTCCTTCATTTTACAGATAACAAACTGAGGCTCAGAAAGGGACTTTACCAATGTTATAGAGCTAACAGGAAGCAGAACTGGGATTTAAAGCTATATCCTTACGTTTTTCTACATGGCTTTCTCTGTGTGACTAAAGACCCACTGTAGCAGCTGCAATTTTCTGGGTCTGCAGCTTTTTTGATGAGTGTTGGGGCTGGAAATATTAGTTTTGTGAAAGAGTTTTGGGGCTTTTGGATAGGAGGAGAACAGGAAAGGGGATACAATAGCTATTTATATGTCTACATCATACTTCAAAGCAATTCAAATTTTTTTGTATTGCTGAGCCCCTAAGGGCAGCTCAACAATAGTATCTTTGCTTTTTTGGTTTCAGCAAAGTGGTTGGGTTTTGGACTTCTAAACTTGCCCACAGCTCCTGATGGGTTAGATAAAATGCTCCAATTTTAAGTGGCTCTACAAAGAAAATTGAGATGTAAGATTAGCTGGTAAGTTTTTATTTTCCTTTCTCCTCAAAGCTATCATATTCAATTTAGGATGAAAAAGAAGTTTACAGGAAGAAAATAAATCCTCTTTTTCCAGAAATAAAAATCGTATCTACTGCATCTAAGAGGGAGTCAACGGCTTGAAGAAATTATTTATATCTTATCTGTGTCTCTTTTCTATATTTGTTGGTCACTTTCCTGTTTAATTACTTTACCATTATGATTTAAAGTTATCACAATTATAGCATCCATTATTTCAGTAGCACCTGCATGTATTTTGTTTATTTGCTCAGCTTTAAAGTTTAGCCAAGTTATACTGAATGGTAATTTTGGGAAGCTTCTCACTCTTTTCTGGACACTTTACTCTGAAAACAATAGCTACACTTAGAAGAAATAATTCCCAATCAATGGCTTCATTACACTGCAAAATTTCAACAAATTCTCTTACTCTGAATTAAGCTGCTAGTTTCCAAAATCCATGTAAAACAAAACAAAACAAAATAAAACCCATCAAATCTGATGGGCCATCTTTGTTTTCTCTTTAAATATATTTTAAAGTAAATTATGTTTAGGGGAGCATATGGGAAGAATGTATATTTAAAATGTGATCTGTAGTTTTGTCATTTATGGAAAAATATTCTGGTACCCAGTGGACCTAGGGTAGAAAGGAACCTTATTATCAACTAAAATTTGAGAACTATGTAGTTTGGTAACTTTGAAGTGGCTCTATGGTGTGGTTTGAATTCCAGAGTGAGAGCAAAAGCTGTCAGCAACCTTGGGGAATTTCTTAATGTTTCCTGCATTGTTCTTACCAATACAAGAAGCTTCTCTTTTCAACATAGGGAGCAGTGGAGCTGACTTAAAAAAAATAAAGACAAGATGGTGTTTCTCTTCCTTTGAACTCTTATCCATGGGAAGAGAGAGCAGTTTCTATATAGAACTTTGTCTCCATATACATGGTGATTTAAGTGTTGATGGCCAGAGAAAACAGTCAAGGAGGGATGAAAAACTACCTAAAGGAAAATTGGGTAAGGTCTATTTGCCACCATCAACACATTCAGATCAGAAAACTAACAATTATTTATGAGGTGGCCACATTATGAATGATTAACTGCAGGGTGCTGGTGCTGGTAGTGATCATATTCTCTTAGTGCTGTGTTTAGGTTAGCAAACATTTGCTTCTCACACTATATTAAGAGTGAACATTTAAGAGAACTCTACCAAAGTATTTTTGTCAATATGTTTGTCATTGAGAATGTGTAAAAAAGACAGCTTTGCCTTTCTTGCTGTAAAAATGTTTACCTGCAGTGAAAAAGAGGTAGAGTATGACCCATAACTACACTTGCATTGGGCAGAATGGGAGGATGCCCAACCATTCTAAGAGAACCTGGTTGTTAGGAATACATCAGAAAAGAGCAGCCTTTTGCTTTTCTGTGCTGTTTAAGTTCAAATTACCTTGGGGGAATGGGAAGCCTGTCAGTGTCACTGATTGGTGAGTGGAATCCTTGAGATAGAATGAGTCTCAGGAAGTTAACCTGGCTAGGTCCTGTCTTTGATTAGGATGTATATAAAGGACACAGGAAAAATGACTGTCCTATGACATATTTCTTCCTTCAAAAGGCAGGTGACATTGTAGGTTAAGGCATTGGACTCTCACATGACCAAATATAGTTAGAATCCCAGACCTAATGGAAAATCACGCTGGGTGCTCTTTCCCACTATACAAGATGGCAGGTGATAAAGTTGCAAAGCAAGACACTAAGGAGAAGAAACCTGAAGCCAAGAAGGCTGATGCCAGTGGTAAAGTTAAAAAGGGTGACCCCAAGGCTAAAAAGTCCAAGAAAGGGAAGCCCCATTGCAGCCGAAACCCTGTCTTAGTCTGGGGCATCGGCGGATACTCCCGGTCTGCCATGTATTCCAGGAAGGCCATGTACAAGCGGAAATACTTGGCCACCAAATCCAGGATCGAAAAGAAAAAGGAGAAGGTTCTTGCGACTGTCACAAAACCAGTTGGTGGAGACAAGAATGGTGGTACCCAGGTGGTTAAACTGCGCAAAATGCCTAGATATTATCCTACTGAAGATATGCCTCAAAAGCTGTTGAGCCACAGCAAAAAACCCTTCAGTCAGCATGTGAGAAAGCTACGAGCCATCATCACTCCTGGGACCATTCTCATCATCCTCACTGGATGCCACAGAGGCAAGAGAGTGGTTTCCCTGAAGCAGCTGAGCAGTGGTTTGCTACATGTAACTGGACTGCTGGTTCTCAATCGAGTTCCACTGCGAAGAATACACCAGAAATTTGTCATTGCCACCTCCACGAAAATTGAAATTAGCAAAGTAAAAATGCCAAAGCACCTTAACAATGCTTACTTCAAGAAAAAGAAAGTGCAGAAGCCCAGACACCAGGAAGGTGAGATCTTCGACACAGAAGAAGAAATACGAGATTTCAGAGCAGCGCAAGATGGATCAGACAGCTGTGGACTTGCAAATTTTACCAAAAATCAAAGCTGTTCCTCAGCTCCAGGGCTACCTGCGATCCATGTTTGCCCTTACAAATGGAGTTTATCCTCACAAACTGGTGATCTAAATTTTTTTGTCAAGAACCTAATTAAATATCTGAATATATATACATATATATATATATAAAATCACACTGGGTTATTGTGCACATGCCCAAAATCCCAAGAGGAGAATGGAAGAGAAGGGATTATGGCATGGTCATCACCCTGGTGTGGTGATTTCTCAATAAGTCTCTCTGTTGCTCTCAGGTGAGCACACATGCTATATAGCAAAAACCTAAAAATCACAACAAAAATACACAAAAGGCAATATTTAACTTTAATGAAATAATAGTCTGAGACCAATCTGACATTTAAATTCACAAATGTAATTTTGAATCTCTCACTCATGCTAATTTTTGAATTATAATTAAACAAAAAGAATTATTTGATTCTAAACATTCCATTCATAATGTAAAAAGTAAAAACCAAAGATGACCACTTTCCCAAAACTGATCAAAATGAAGTGTCATCTTTGTCACTGATATAAAAATTAATTTTCACTATTTAAAAAAAAATTCAAGGCAAAGTGAGAAATCACCCACCAGGGGGGATGGTCATGCTGTAATCCCTTCTCTTCCATTCTCCTCTCGGGATCTTGGGCAGGTATGTACATGAGCCCGGCATGAGTTTTAAGCCACCAGGTCCAGGGCTCGAACTGCGGTCGACTACATGGGAGTCCAGCGACATAGCCATTACGCTAACTGCTGGTCCCAATAGAATAATTCTTTAAAAAAATTACTTAATAATCTGGTGGCAATTCTTACACTTAAAAATGCTTGGAAGAAAACAATGCTTGGAAGATAACATCTACTCTTAAGTTTGCATTAAGCAAGAAAATAGGCTAAACACAATAGAAAGTTTTTGAAGAAGCTCTTCATAATGGTTATGAATGTGGACTCTGAAGTTGGGCAGGTCTGATTTTGTACCCTGGCTCTGCTACTTACTTGCTGTGAGACTTTGGGTAAGCTGCAAGTACTTTGTGCCTCAGTTTCTTCATGTGTAAAACAGGTAGAGAGGTACTGTCTTATAGTCATGGGGAGAATCAAATGATGGGATACATGTACATATTTTGGAATAGAGTCTGGTTTAGGAAATATTAATATTTTGTTCAATTGATATATATCCCTTCTCTTCCATTCTCCTCTCGGGATCTTGGGCAGGTATGTACATGAGCCCGGCATGAGTTTTAAGCCACCAGGTCCAGGGCTCGAACTGCGGTCGACTACATGGGAGTCCAGCGACATAGCCATTACGCTAACTGCTGGTCCCAATAGAATAATTCTTTAAAAAAATTACTTAATAATCTGGTGGCAATTCTTACACTTAAAAATGCTTGGAAGAAAACAATGCTTGGAAGATAACATCTACTCTTAAGTTTGCATTAAGCAAGAAAATAGGCTAAACACAATAGAAAGTTTTTGAAGAAGCTCTTCATAATGGTTATGAATGTGGACTCTGAAGTTGGGCAGGTCTGATTTTGTACCCTGGCTCTGCTACTTACTTGCTGTGAGACTTTGGGTAAGCTGCAAGTACTTTGTGCCTCAGTTTCTTCATGTGTAAAACAGGTAGAGAGGTACTGTCTTATAGTCATGGGGAGAATCAAATGATGGGATACATGTACATATTTTGGAATAGAGTCTGGTTTAGGAAATATTAATATTTTGTTCAATTGATATATATTAGTTATTAATTACTATTATTTTCTCCTTATCAATCATTACATTAGTTATTAATTACTATTATTTTCTCCTTATCAATCATTACCTTTTAATCATCTACCACAAATCTTTATTTACTATTGTACATGTAAACTAGCTACTTTCAAAATAATTTTAGTCAATTTAGGGGAACCAGCAGTTAGCGTAATGGCTATGTTGCTGGACTCCCACATAGTCGACCGCGGTTCGCATCCCGGACCTGGTGGCTTAAAACTCATGCCGGGTGCGTGTGCGTGCGTGCCCAAGATCCCGAGAGGAGAATGGAGGAGAAGGGATTGCGGCATGACCATCCCCCCTGGGGGGGTGATTTCTCGCTTTCTGTCTCTATGTCTCTCTCTGTCTGGTGAGCATACGAAAATCTATAACGAAAATCTCTCCAAAAAAAAAATTTATCCAATTTAAAAGGAAATGACAAGTATGATAAAACCCAAACCAATTAATAATATAAAACATGAAAATCTGAAAGTGAAATGGATGAAACATAATGAAAATTCTTGGTTGAACAAAAACCCAGCAACGGATGTAAAATGTAGCTCTGATATTCATTCTTATCAGTCAGGGAAAATAGGAAAACACAATGGATGAAACACTGGATAGCACTACCCCAACTAGAAGAAAACTTTCTAGTTTGTTTCAGTTACTAATAGCTGTATACAACCAACCCAAATTGTGGCTTAAATGATAATGAATTGTATTTTTTCATGATTCTGTGGGTTAGCTGAATGATTTTTCTGCTGATCTTGCTTGAGGTCACACATGCAGCTGGCAGATCACTGGAGGTTAGGATTCACTAGGCCCTCTACTGGGATATTTGGATTATCTCTATGTGGTAACCTTGAGCTTCTTCATAGCAGGGCAGTCTCAAGATAGCATTCTAAAAGGAAGAGTGCCAATAGGAGAAGCTCCAATATGCAAATGCTTATCAAGTCTCTGCTCATGTCCTGCTTGAAAATGTCCCTTAATGAAATGAAATCATCTGACCAAGCTCAGGAGACATAGGTCATGGGGCCCACAGTCATTACACTTTCTGAGGACAGGCCAAGTTAAAAATCTAGGGGACTGGACAGTGGCATAGCAGTAATGCAACACTCTGTTGAGACTGACCCACATGGGAGGGTTCTACATCAGGAGACCTCTCTGACCACACTGGATGAGCAAGTGCCCATGATATGGGGCTGGTTGAAGCTGGGATGGATTGTGGCATGAAGATTCTGTTGCGGTTGCCTATATCTGTCTACCTCACTCGTAGAAGAAAAAATAAATAAACTTAAGAAAATCTGGGACTCTGTTATCCCATAGAAATACAAAAATTTTGCTAGCCTTCTGCCTCTGGTAGCTCTGTTATAATTTTCTCTGTCATTTTTTGATACTTTCTTAGAGCATTTTTCCTGAAACAGAAACTTAGCAATAGTTCTTCACATGTTATCCATGGATTAAATACCTTAACAGATCTCTGTTGAAGTATGATGAATCTTTGTTTTTGCTATTGTTTGAGATGTCTGCTGTTTTTTGTTATCTCACATGTATTTTTTCTTTTAATATTGAAATGATATATACTTGGCCTATTTTACTTTCAAGTGTGTGAGAATGAGCAAAGTAGAGTTACAAGAAGATAGCCTTGGAGTCAAATCTCTTTTCCATCTCTCTTAATCACTGTGTGGACATTACCTTACCTCTCTGAGTCTCTGTTTCTTCTTAGGTTAAATGGAGATACTATTTCCCACCTCAAATTATCTTTGTAAAGACCAAATGAAACACTAGAGGTAAACTGTAGTGCCTGAAACATAACTATAATTCTATGATTATCATTATTACTTTTGGTGGTGCTTAAGAATAAAACCAATGCAGAGGAAAACAGAGATGACAGATGGAAAAGCTACTCTAGGCCTGATGACATTGCTTGAGCTCTTGGATCCAGCTGTACCAAAACCAGTACTCTCTGCTGGACTTTTCATTTAGTGGAGTCAATTGATTTCCTTTTTGGTTTAAGTCAGCTGAAGTTAGATGTCTATTACTTGGAACGGGGAGGTCCTGACTTATGTAGGAACTAAGTCTGCTCTGTATCAATTTCATCTAGTGAATGTGTATAAAATACACATTCTTGATCCTTTCCCTAGAGATTCTCATTTTACTGGCTTAGGGTAGGGCCTGGGAATTTGCATTTTTAGAACATTCCAAATATCACCAGTTTACACACCAGTTTTATAGAACTACTGTCTTTTTAAAAAATTTATTTTAAAATTTACATTCAATCACTGTACGTTTTTACAGTGTACAACATGGTTTTTCCTAGAATGAAAATGGTGCATATTAGTCAACTCAGAGACACTATATGTACATTGTCAACAGATAACTTTTTATTTTGTGTCTATTAAATTTTTTCCCCAATCTTCTCACTCTTTACCCCTATTTTCCACCCATTTCTGTACTGTCTTGGTATCTAGAGTTGGCCTCCCTGCTATTATACCTTCACTGTCTTAAATGAAGAGTTCCTTATTTGGCAGTCCCTGCAGGACTTTGTAAAGTGTCTTGCAAAAAGAAGGGCCATTAACTATTTGTTGAATTGAAAACACATTCCAAGAATATGAGCAATGAGAGAGGACAGGTTTTTTTTTCCCCCATGGGATGGTTATTTGAAGTTGGCAAGACAGCTAAAAAGAATCATATTACCTCCACAAATGTCTGAGTATCTTAGAGTAGCTACATTGCTTGAATTAATTTGGTACAAATTTAAAATGCTATTCAGTTTTCTCTTTCTAGCTTTAAGGCTTTGGTTATAAGTAATCCACCCTATGGCTGCTTTCTGACATAATACCACATTTGTTTGTTTGTTTGTTTCAAATTAAGACCTCTTTGCTACATATAAAGATTCCACGTTAGGAGTGCCCTTTATGATAAATTTTATTTCAACAGAATGATTGCCTGATAGAAGTTCTAGTGTCAGTCCAACCACATCAAGGGGTCCCGGGAGAACAGTTTCATACATTCAGGATCCTGATAAATGGGGTAGGAATCCTCTTTATTAAAGACAAGCAGTAGAAGGTGCTATTGATGAAAGTATTAACAGCATATGCTATCAAAGTAAGAAAGAAATCACAGTCCACCTGGAATAGAGCTTTGCTTCATTTATTTGATGCTTATGTAGGGGATTCAAGCTCTTAGGCCCACAAATATCACAATGGTTTCTTTGGAAAGATGCATCTGAAGGCCCGCCTAGATGAATTTTTTAAAGAATTATAGACTAGAGCTGACAACATGACCACAGAAAAGATTTATTCTAAAGACTTTCAATGGGAACCACCCATCATCTGTACTGAGAAAGAGTCAGTTTGGATGTGAGTTCTGAAAGATTATTTTCACAAGCAGCATTGCATTGATGGTTTATATTATAAAGATGAAGGAGGCCAAAGATAACTAAATTAGAACCATTGGAATGAAATTAGAATCTAGAAATTTACAAGCAAGAAGAAAAAACCCTCAAATGCATGCACTCATATATTAGGTATCCCTCTGATCTGATGTACCACAGTGTGTAAGGGTGAGAGGCTCCATCCTATTTTAAACTTGACAAAATTTATACTGTCATTCTGTGCAGATCACATTTAATTATGACATTAGAGTCAACGGGTGCCCTTAGCAGCAGACATGCTAAACCTATCCAGTAAGGAGATAATACGCCATTCCTTTTGAAAAAAAATGACACATATTTTTAAATGGAAGAAAGCTTTGGCATAAATATCCTAGATTCTCTAGACTTGATTTTATGGATCTGTCATGGGAAGGGAATGGTCAGGAACTGAGGTGTACAGTATTACTGGAAACTATGAAATACAGTGATTTGATTTTATGTCGGTTTGTATAAGGGATTTTATTGAGCACAAGTACCTGAAAAAAAGACTAAGAACCATCAATACTCTTCTACTGACCCATTTTACAGTTGGGAGTACTAAGGACTGAGTTGGTATGCTCAATGTTACACAGCAAGTAACTGACAGAACGGGCTTGATGTCATTGGTTTTGGCCAACATTTGGGAGCCTGTTTGTGAACCAGAGGCAGAGGGACCAAAAATTGTAAACTGAACATCCTAGAGTGAACTTAATCCACAGTCCAGCTTTCTTTGGCTTGCACAGTGTTTGATCCGTTAGGAAAAGTCACATGAGCATCCAGATTCTTCTGAAAAACTTTGAGATTTGGCAACAAAGAGTCTACATTTCTTTGACATGTTCTCATCAGTTGACCTATCTTTTCTACCTTCTACTAGTGAATGATTAGCTGCTTCCCATAGTTCCTTTGTCCTGCCTGGCACCTACTTGAGTTTGTTGTTCTGGGTGCATAGCATCCTAACACCTCCTGAGATCCTTGGGAGGTTTGTAAAACTCCTTTAGGCCTAGTTCTGTATTAGTCATGATAAGCTAGGTTTATGATAGTTATATTTATATTCATATCCATATCTATATCTCCTCTCTAAACCACAATGGCTTAAGATAACAAATTTTCAATATTTGCTCATGTTGTATGTCCATCCACGTTGGAGAGGTACTCTGCTACTGAAGTCACTGAGGGATCCAGACTGACAGAATGGCTGCCATCACAAACATTGCCTGCAAGAACTTTGCATGTTCTTGCATTTACAATGCTTTGGACTGAAAGTAATACATGCCACATGTGCTCACAGCTCAGTGGTCATGCTGGTCATGTTGCCTTAGCGAACTTCAAGGAATCTGGGAAGTAGAATCCTATCCTGTGTGGGGCCGGCAGGTGGTGTGGTGGTTCAGGGTGCTGAACTCCCACATGACTGATTGTAGTTCAAGTCCCAGACCTCGTGGCTTGCTTTCTCACTTTCTTTCTCTCTCTGTCCCTCTCTGGTCAAATTAAAATAAATAAAGTTAAATAAAATAATTCTTAAAAAAAATAGAATTCTATCCTGCATGCAGAAGGAAGAGGCTAAAAACACTTAATGAGGGTCATTGCTTCTTGCCAGGCTTGGTGTGGAAGCTGGGTCATGAACAGTGATGTATAATTCCTAGAAGTGCTGGACTGCTGTCCATGGAAATCTTTTATACAGTGACAAGGCTCTCTGTGCAAGGAGCAAGTAAACTATAAAGTCTATGTGAAGTGATAGTCATCTTGCTTTTCTAAAGAAAACTGTTTTAGGGAACCAGCAGTTAGCGTAATGGCTATGTCACTGGACTTCCACATAGTTGACCGTGGTTCGCGTCCTAGACCCGGTGGCTTAAAACTCATCCCGGGCGCGTGTGCATTCATGCCCAAGATCCCGAGAAGAGAATGGAGGAGAAGGGATTGTGGCGTGACTATGGCCCCTCTGGGGGGTGATTTCTCACTTTCTGTCTCTATGTCTCTGTCTGTCTGGCAAGCGCACGCACCCTATACCCTATAGTGAAAACCTCTAAAAAAAAAAAAAAAAAGAAAAAGAAAACTGTTTTATGTTATTAACTGCCAGAGGATAGGTGTATTAATGAGAGCAAGCATGTACAAACATACCTCCCATTCCCTAAATGGGACATGGTCACACTGCAATTCTTTTTCCTGCATTTCTCTATCCTATTAGGATTTTGGGTATGCACAGTCCTGGCATGTTTCTCAAGCTAACAGAGCCAGGATTTGAGTTGTTGTTGGCCACGTCTGCTCTGGCTCCTGGTGCACAGCACTGAACCACTGTGCTATGGGGCAGTCCAGTTATTCTACTTTTGACCTGGATTCAAGGCCCAGATTTCTTCCAATGTGGTATTTGCAAGTGTGGTATATACCTAAGCCTGTTTCCTCATCTATAACTTAGAGTAAGAATACTATTTGTCTTAGTCAGCCCAGGCTGCTAGAACAAAGTGTAATAGACTAAGTGTCTTATGTACTACAGAAATTTATTTCTCACAGTTCTGGAGCCTGGAAGTCCAGGATTAAGGTACTACCATGGTCAGGTTCTAGTAAGAGCCTTCTTTCCAGATTGGAGATGGCAACTTCTCATTGTCTCCTCATATAATGGATAGAGGGCTAGAGAGGTCTCATGGGACTTTTTTAACCGCTAGTGGACATGTGCACTTAACAGAAAGAGACAGAAAAAGGGAGAGAGCATTTCCCAATAGGGCATGGTCATGCCAGAATCCCTTTTCTTCCATTTCTCCAGCCTGTAGGAATTCAAGGCATGCACACACATGTGCCTGACATGTTTTCTAAGCTGCTGCACAATCTTACAGATTTATGGATCTAATTACATTAAATGAACTCAGACAGTGTGTAAAGCTCAGAGTCCACCAATGGTCACTGCTATCCTTGAAGGTTTACAACTTAGTGGCTCTAAGAATGGGCTTGCAAGTAGCTAAATGACTTGGGGAAGTCATCAACCTTGTCTGAGCCTCAATTTCCTCATTTAAAGTGGAAAATTACCATGCCTCACCCTTAAAGATGTTAGGATGATTCAGTGAGGTCGTATGAAAAGCACCTCACAAAACTTAAGCATGTGACAAATATGGCATACTAGTATTCTAAAGATACTATGTAGATTAGCACGTGGATGCTAATCTTTTCATTTCTTTAAAAAATCAAAACAAACAAACAAAATACCACTAACAGTTCCTGCCCTGTGAACCAATATCACTATCACCTGATTCAAACACTTTTTTGGTGTAAAACGCTCTCACTTTATGACCATCTCAGATATGAAACTTTTTCTGATCAGGGCTCCAGGCCCCTTGTTTTTCTCTGTTGAAAATGAACTCATTGCTAAGAGTCTGACAGCCCTGTTGATCTTCAAGCTATGTGGTATGTGTATGAAGTAGCAGAAAGTTTACAATGAGGTGCAAGGAGCAGCTGCTAGTCTCGATCAGAACCAAGCTGATTAGGCCACATTATGGGGAACCTTTTCTCTTATCTACTTAAATCTTCCCCTAAGAACTCAGTCACCCAGAACATTAGGCAGATTCCTTTTGCCACAGATCTTCTCATGAGACTCTCAGGAAAACATAGGGAAAATATAAGATAATAGACACAGTTCTCCCACAATATCAAGAAAATCAGACAAGGTTGATTGTCCCCAAAACTTAAAACCAGTTCCCAAATGTCAGTCTTTTTCTTTCTTTTCTTTTTTTTTTTTTTAAGAGAGATATTTTCTATAGGGCACATGCTCACTAGAGAGACAGAGACAGACAGAAAGTGAGAAGTCACCCCACCTCCCTCCAGGAGGGGATAGCCACACTGCAATCCCTTCTCATTATCTTCTCAGGATTTTGGGCAGGCATGCATGCACATGCTCCTGGTATGAGTTTTAAGTCACTGGGTCTGGAACTTGAACCACAGTTGACTCCAGGGGAGTCCAGTGACGTAACTGTTACGCCTTCTGATAGTCCCATTAAAGTCTTTAATAAAAATATCAAAGGGTGATAAAATGTATCTTTGGAAGACTACTGAATGCTTTATGGTTTTATTTAATTCTCCAGCATTACCTCGTGAAGTTGCTATATATATTCCCATTTTATAGGTGGGGAAATTGAGGCCCAGAGAGGTTAAGCGATTGTTGATAGTTACACAGGACACATAGAAGACCTCAAATTTTAAACACCCCTGACAAACTATTTCTACTGTAACATGCAATTTTTCCTGCCAGGGAAAAATTAGCTGTAAAATATCAACTTTAGAGTCCCTTCAAAACATGCCCTAGAGAGGTTATTACGTTTTCCAGAGAGATCAAATATTGGGTTGTCAGAAAATTCATGACATGTGTTTTGTTTTTATATGCAAAAATGTGTCATGACTTTTCTGACAACCCAATAGTTTACTGCAGAGATTACAGTTGGGAGGTGGAGAGCCTCCACTCCAATGCCCACTCTCTCTCCCTAATTCCATATGGCCTTCCAAAGCAGGCAGTGCTGGGTCCAAATGTTGGTCCCTCCAGGTTTCCCCAGCCACCAGGAATGTTAGGGACTCACTCAAGCATTTCCCCAATTCACCTTAGGATAGAAAAGATGAATGCAAGCCTGGCCAGTTCTGCTGGCTTTGCAATAATGAGCAGTGCTGGAGACTCACAGTGGCATCTCTCACATGGGGACCGTGTCATGCTGCTCCCATGCTGCCAAGTAGGTCTGTACTTTGCATGAATCTACTGGCCAAAGAGCACTTCAATTTTTCATCTGCCTTTTATAGGCATCACTCCACTTCCTTGCCCTGATTGAAACAAGGTCCAACACCATCCTGCCTAGGCAAGCTGCTTCCTTTGAGTGATCTGGAAGTAAACAACCCTGGGTCTGCGCTGAGGGGACAGGGATGAGGTCAGCACACCCTCAGACTTTCCTACAGGAGAGGGGAAGGGGGTTCTTTAAAAGAACACTGTTAAGGGGCCCCACTAATTCTGGCTCTCCCTTACACAGGGCAGGCCAGAGTCCCTGAACATCAAGCTGGCAGAACCTCTAAAAGCTTTTATGAAGGGACAGAGTTATTTTCCCATGTGATGCAGAATTTGTTTTAGGCGTGTCAAGAGATCCAAACCAGGCCTGACACTTTAAACCGCAGCTGGTTTTCAGCTAATCTTTTGATGGGTGGGAGGAGAGGCAAGGGTGGCCCCTAACATAGAGGAAATATGCTGTTGATGGAATATTGGGTTATATTGGGTATGTCTTAAGGAATTTCCTTAGATTTTGGAGGCCTCCAGAGCTCCCACTCCAGAGACAATCTTTGAGGGTTCAAATAGAATATGGACAGCAGTACTCATAGGTGATAAACTCCACATTGGAGGGGAGGAAAGGAGGTCGTCAAGGGAGATGATTCTTCACTTCCCATGGTCCTTTCTATGCAGTCAACCTGAATGGTGCTGGCCCTTTATAATCTTTACCCTAGCGTGTACAGAAGACTTTTCTGGTCAGAAAATTTGAAAATCAACTCTCTCTTTCGTCCTTTCAATTGTGAGCTTGTCAGCAGAAACTTGAGCTCTTCTCAGTTCTTCCTTGCTGTAAACCCTACCAGGGCTGCTCAGTTCATCTACCTGGCAGAGGACTGTGGGCAGGAGTATCTGATACCATTGAACCCACTCATCTGCAAATATAAACCACATCTTTCAACCTAACTTTTGTCTACATGTGGGTTACAGTTGGATTGTCCAATCTATAATTCTGGCTTTATTTCTCTGTTTGTTAAGAATCTAGGTAGGGGGACCAGCAGATAGTATAATGGTTATGTCACTAAACTCCCACGTAGTCAACTATGGTTTGAGTCCTGGAACCATTGGCTTAAAACTCACACAGGGTGCGTGTGTGTGCATGCTCTAAATCTCTCAGTGATTTCTCGCTTTCTGTTTCTCTGTCTCTCTGTGTCTCTCTAGAGAGTCATGTGTCCTGTAGCAAAAATCTCTCCTTCCTCCCCCCGCCCCCGCCAAATAAAAGAATCTAGGTAGGGACAGAGATCACATTTATTTGGTCCCTGCAATGGTTAATTTTATGTATCACCTTGACCAAGCTATGATGCCTAGCTGTCAAACACCAGTCTACCTGTTGCTGTAAAGGTATTTTTCAGATTTGATTAATATTTTAATCAGTTGGGGAACCAGCAGTTAGCATAGTGGCTATGTCGCTGGACTCCCACGTAGTTGACCACGGTTCGCATCCCAGACCCGGTGGCTTAAAACTCACGCCAGGCACGTGTGCATGCGTGCCCAAGATTCCGAGAGGAGAATGGAGAAGAGATTGCGGTGTGACCATCCCCCCTGGGGGGGATTTCTCACTTTCTGTCTCTATGTCTCTCTCTGTCTGGAGAGCGCACGCGCCCTGTAGCGAAAACCTCTCAAAAAAAATTTTTTTTAATCAGTTGACTTCAAGTTGAACAGATTTCCCTCCATTATGTCAGTAGGTCTCATTCAATCAGTTAAAGGCCTTAAGGGCAAAGACAGATTTCTCCAAGAAGCAGCAATTCTAAGTGTCCAAACTTCAGACTCAAGACTACAACATTCACTCTTTTTGAGAGGTTTTTGCTTTAGGGCACATGCTCTTGGTGGTGGGTTTAGGGGTGAGGGTGGGGTGGAGACAGTGAGAAGGAAAGTGAGAAATCATCTCCCCCACCCAGAGGGGATGGCCACACTGCAATCTCTTCTCCACTCTCCTCCTGGGATCTTAGGCATACATGAACATGAGCCTAGCAAGATTTTCAAGCCACCAGGTTTAGGACTTGAACTACAGTTGGCCATATGGGAGTCCAGGGACATAACTTCTATACCATCTGGGTTCAACATCCACTCTTAACTTTTACTCCTTAATGAATAATTTTATTATAAAGAATAAAACAAATAAGTATTTGCATTAAAAAGCTCATTTGTGAAATACTTAAATAAGATAATGGTTGAAAGAGATCAGTAGGCTTTCAAATGTCTCCTTTGTAGTTTGGTGAAGACCTTACCTTACCCATGGGACAGAAACTGAAGCTGCCTAATAATAAATATCCATTCTCCCAGGTTTTTGTTGTTGTTATTGTTGTTGTGTGTGTGTATGTTTAAGAGAGAGAGAGATTTTTGCTACAGGGTGTGTGTGTGTGCTCGCCAAGAGACAGAGACAAAGAGATAGAAAGTGAGAAATCACCTCCTGGGGGGATGGCCACACTGCAATTCCTTTTCCTCCATTCTCCTCTCAGGATTTTGGGCATGCATGCATACGTGCCTGGTGTGAATTTGAAGCCACTGGGTCCAGGATTCAAATCCTGGTTGACTAAGTGGGAGTCCAGTGAAGTAACCCAGTATTTTTTAAAAATAATTGACCAACATTTTAGTTATACTAGAATCAACTAATATTTTGGTTAGAATGTCTAGCTAAAGGCTACATTTCGCATATTCTCTTTCATATTCTAGCCAGCAGCATATTTACTGCCTAACAGTAACCAGTAGTGTGTTTCTTCTAGGAAAGCTCTTCAAGTAGAGTTGACTCAACTAAGGTATTTGCCTTTGCTTTTCCGTCTTCCTCCAGCCTGGAAAGCAGACAGACCTAAAGGCTATCGCTCCAACAGCCATCTTGGAACCTGAAGCAACATCAAGAATCAAAGCCACATGGCAGTGTTGCGGACCTTAAAGATGGAAAGAACTTGAGTCCCTGGAGAGTAGGAAATGATCCTTTCAGCACTGTACTACCTATCTCCAGAATTCTTTTATATAAGAGTCAAATGTCTACCTCCTTTGAAGTACTTTAATTTTGAATGTGTGTTTCAGGTAACTGAACCTAATTTTAACGAATGCATCCTTCAGGTTTATTATTAAATTCTATAACCTGTTTATTCCAATAATGTTTCATTAATGGAGCCAACCTGGTATCCTGAAATTATTCACAGCTGACTGATCCAGCCAGTTAGTGCTAAGCAGAAAACTGAGTTCCTACGTATTCTGAATCCTGGCTCCTGGTCTCCTGCCTTGAACACAAATCTTTAATTTTCTCTGTTGCATTACTATTGCTACTCATGAACTGTCTGATATGTTTTTAAGAAAGTCATTGCCCAGAGAATATAACTTTAATTTTAAATGAAAAGCTGCTTCTTCTCTTTCTTTGCCTTTCTTCCTGCTGGGTTTGAGTAAAATTATGCTTAGTGTAATTTTAATTTTTTCCCCTTCCTTTAAACCATATTTGTGTTGGAGAATATAAAATGTTTGCTTCTCACTTGTCCCAATCAGAAATAGAATAAAATGACATTTTGAAATCTTGGGAAGGTTGAAGTTTTCTGAACTTAAACTGATCTGTTAAACCAGTTAGTTGAGCAAGGCCAGATAAGCCCTCAGGAAAAATCATGCAAACTAAATTAAACTGAACACAAAAAGCAATTTGCCAGCGGTGAACCTAGTTCACAATTTGCCTCCTCCAGAGAAGAGTATTCTGCCTTGGCCACACGCCAACACCAGCTCCACGCGATAATCTATAGGATTGCGCAATTCCTCTTAGGACAGTTATGAAAGGAAAAATAACATGTGTTCTGCCAAAGTATGTGGACTTGCTGACATTTGCTGAAATACAGATATCATCTGAGTGAAAGTGCACAGGATGTTATCCTTAAGGTGCTTTGGAGAGCCAGTATGTTACATATCTTTTCTACACATATGTAGGCAGATTGAATTTCTGGTTATTGTGATGGCTTGACTCTTGCAACTATTTCCTGAAGACCCATGGTAGCTTTGGGGCTTTGTGAAGAGCATCCCATGAACCACACAACCTGGTGAGAAATTGCCTTTGCGATTTTTCAGTAATTTTTGTCTATCCCTGCTTCTCATTAGAATGGTGATTTAAGAAGAATAGGATCTATCTAGAATTATTGGTAGGAGAGGAGTCAACACACTTCAGATAAACTACCTGTCATATGAATTGCCTGATTCTAGACTGAACAAAATAAATATGCTGGAGAAGGATGGGGGAAAGATGCTACGTATTCCCTGCTGGAGCGAATGAGGGGACCTCTTTAAATGATAGAAATTATCACCAATTCATATTCAATGCTCTTAGGGCACACAACTCAGCATTGACTTGTGGGGGGGAAAAACACAAGAGACTAGACAGTTAATGCCAAATCTGGATAATCTTGCTTAAATGATATGGTATGTTGTATTTTAGTTATTTCTGAGCATTTTACTGTTGAAAGATTCAGATCCAAGTAGGCTTGGAGGGATGAAAAGGAGATGGTGTCAGGCTAAGAATACAGTAGAAATCGAGTATAAGGAAAGTTATACATAGATGAGTGTTGCTAGGCATATGGTAAAAGCATCTCAGGATAAAATATGATGAATAGCTCAGAAGCAGAAAATACCTGGGAACAGAGAAGGACAGATTGTTCCACAACAGAGCCAGTGAGGACTTGGCCAACAGTCATCAAAATATCAGAGGATCAAAAAATAATCCAAAAGAATTAGGAGATGTACTTCAATTTTTTCAATTCTCATACTTTTGGGGATGATAGATATGTGTGCATGCATGTGTATGTATGTGTAGTCCATATATGTGTACAAACATACAACTGTAAAAGATTACTTGAAAAATATATTAGATATCATAACTTTAAATTTATTTTGTAGATACTTCATTTACTAGTAAATAAAAAAACTTAGTTCGCACTGCTTATTTGGAGTATTACAAATAAAACACTAATCCTCGTTAACATGGAAACTAGGGTTTAAAGATCAACGATAGCTAGGTTGGGGTTATTTGGATGGTAAGAAACAATTTGTAAGGGAAAATATGTTGGAAAGGACCTTTGAGGGGCCAGCAGGTGGCATAGTGGCTCAGGTGCTGGACTCCCACATGGTGACCACAGTGCAAGTCTCAGACTCTGCAATCTTTCTTTTTAAACATCTTTTTAAATTTTATTTATTTTGGAGAGGTTTTTGCTATAAGGTGCATGTGCTCGTCAGAAAGACAGAGAAAGAGACAGAAAGCGAGAAATCACTCCCCAGGGAGGATGGCCACATCGCAATCCCTCCTCCTCCATTCTCCTCTCCCAAGAGGGTGCACAAGCACATGTACATGCGCCCGGCGTGAGTTTAAGCCACTGGGTCTAGGACTTGAACCATAGCCAACTATGTGAGAGTCCAGTGACAGTCATTATGCCAACTGCTGGTCCCCATCTTTTTCTTAAGAAGTATTTTTTTTTATTTATTCATTCATTTATTTTAATTTGGCCAGAGAGAGCCACAGAAAGAGAAAGAGAGAAAATGAGAAAGCAAGCCACTAGGTCAGGGACTCAAACCATGGTCAGCCATGTGTGCATGTCCAGTGTCATAACCACCATGCTGACTGCTGATTCCCCCAGACCCTGTAATTTGAAAATCATGCCAGATGTGCACATGCGTGCATGCGTGTGTGTGTGTGTTGTGTATCACAATTTCTCACTAGAGAATGGAGAAGGAATTATAGCATGGCCATCCCCTCTTGGGGGGTGATTTCTCACTTTCTCTCTCACATGAGCACTATGGCAAAACCTAAAAACAAACAAACAAAAAACAAAACAAAACAAAACAAAAAACTAAAACAACAACCAGTAAGGGCCTTTGATACCAGTTATGTAAACTTTTAGAATTAAACTAGAATGTTGCAGCCACACAGCCCACTGGGTGGGCAGACTGGTTAGGGAGATGAAAGGTATAGTTGACATGCAATCAAAACCAATTTAATTCAGATAAATAAACACACACATGGTGCCCACTGTGTGCCTGGTACAGTGATAGCTGCTGTGAAGCTAAAGAAAAATGTCAGTGTCTGTCTCTAAAAATCTCACGGTCCCCTGAAAGACATAGGGAGGCACAGCATACGTAAGTGGTAAACTGAGTAAAGTGGAATGGTAGAATTTATTAAATGAGACTCTTACATCTCTAGAACGTGAACAAGGTGAAGAAATAACATTATAAGGGAAAAGGAAACATTGGTTCGTGGTGCCACTGCTTCTCCGAGAAAGGGAGGAATGGAAAAAATTCTAGGGAAATTTTTTGCCTTTTTTTTTTTTTTTTCATTTTCTTTCATGAGTGGGGGCAGAAATAAATAAGAGAAGGGCCCCTCTAAGAAGGTCTCCATACCACAACCCATCAACTTTAGATAGCCCATATCATAGGCATCAGTGTGCCTGGCATGTCCAGGGAGGTCTCTAGGCATAAACCCAGAATCGTCCCACATAGTTCAGCTCTCAGAATGTCACATTACCACTGCACTATTGTCTGGCCCCTACCTGAGCTTTTTAAAGATGAAGAGGAACGAGTCAGAGGCATTCAAGGATAGAGAGTAGGAAAATCACTTCAGAGCACAGATTTTTTTTTAAGAGAGATTTTTGCTATACGGTGTGTGAGTTCACCAGAGGAAGAGAGAGAGAAAGAAAGTGAGAAATGACACCCCCTCCCCCCGGGGGTGGGATGGCCATGTGGCAATCCTTTCTCCTTTATTCTCTTCTTGGGATTTTGGGCATGCACGCACATGCACCTGGTGTGAGTTTCAAGCTTCTGGGTCTGAGACTCGAATTGCAGTCAGTCATGTGGCAGTCCAGTGACATAATATGGTGACCACAGTGCAAGTCTCAGACTCTGCAATCTTTCTTTTTAAACATCTTTTTAAATTTTATTTATTTTGGAGAGGTTTTTGCTATAAGGTGCATGTGCTCGTCAGAAAGACAGAGAAAGAGACAGAAAGCGAGAAATCACTCCCCAGGGAGGATGGCCACATCGCAATCCCTCCTCCTCCATTCTCCTCTCCCAAGAGGGTGCACAAGCACATGTACATGCGCCCGGCGTGAGTTTAAGCCACTGGGTCTAGGACTTGAACCATAGCCAACTATGTGAGAGTCCAGTGACAGTCATTATGCCAACTGCTGGTCCCCATCTTTTTCTTAAGAAGTATTTTTTTTTATTTATTCATTCATTTATTTTAATTTGGCCAGAGAGAGCCACAGAAAGAGAAAGAGAGAAAATGAGAAAGCAAGCCACTAGGTCAGGGACTCAAACCATGGTCAGCCATGTGTGCATGTCCAGTGTCATAACCACCATGCTGACTGCTGATTCCCCCAGACCCTGTAATTTGAAAATCATGCCAGATGTGCACATGCGTGCATGCGTGTGTGTGTGTGTTGTGTATCACAATTTCTCACTAGAGAATGGAGAAGGAATTATAGCATGGCCATCCCCTCTTGGGGGGTGATTTCTCACTTTCTCTCTCACATGAGCACTATGGCAAAACCTAAAAACAAACAAACAAAAAACAAAACAAAACAAAACAAAAAACTAAAACAACAACCAGTAAGGGCCTTTGATACCAGTTATGTAAACTTTTAGAATTAAACTAGAATGTTGCAGCCACACAGCCCACTGGGTGGGCAGACTGGTTAGGGAGATGAAAGGTATAGTTGACATGCAATCAAAACCAATTTAATTCAGATAAATAAACACACACATGGTGCCCACTGTGTGCCTGGTACAGTGATAGCTGCTGTGAAGCTAAAGAAAAATGTCAGTGTCTGTCTCTAAAAATCTCACGGTCCCCTGAAAGACATAGGGAGGCACAGCATACGTAAGTGGTAAACTGAGTAAAGTGGAATGGTAGAATTTATTAAATGAGACTCTTACATCTCTAGAACGTGAACAAGGTGAAGAAATAACATTATAAGGGAAAAGGAAACATTGGTTCGTGGTGCCACTGCTTCTCCGAGAAAGGGAGGAATGGAAAAAATTCTAGGGAAATTTTTTGCCTTTTTTTTTTTTTTTCATTTTCTTTCATGAGTGGGGGCAGAAATAAATAAGAGAAGGGCCCCTCTAAGAAGGTCTCCATACCACAACCCATCAACTTTAGATAGCCCATATCATAGGCATCAGTGTGCCTGGCATGTCCAGGGAGGTCTCTAGGCATAAACCCAGAATCGTCCCACATAGTTCAGCTCTCAGAATGTCACATTACCACTGCACTATTGTCTGGCCCCTACCTGAGCTTTTTAAAGATGAAGAGGAACGAGTCAGAGGCATTCAAGGATAGAGAGTAGGAAAATCACTTCAGAGCACAGATTTTTTTTTAAGAGAGATTTTTGCTATACGGTGTGTGAGTTCACCAGAGGAAGAGAGAGAGAAAGAAAGTGAGAAATGACACCCCCTCCCCCCGGGGGTGGGATGGCCATGTGGCAATCCTTTCTCCTTTATTCTCTTCTTGGGATTTTGGGCATGCACGCACATGCACCTGGTGTGAGTTTCAAGCTTCTGGGTCTGAGACTCGAATTGCAGTCAGTCATGTGGCAGTCCAGTGACATAATCATTATACCATCTGCTGGTCCCCAGAGCATAGCTTTAAACATTTTCTTTTTTTAAAGGAAGGGAGATAGAGCCAGATTGCTCATTAATATCTCATCAGATCCAGTAGTAAAAATATAGAATTTCATGACTCTAATTCAAATTTCAGGTTTGCATATTCAGGTCATTAATTTTAAAAAATAATTTATGATAAAATAAAACTGGAAAATTTATCTCATGCTTGAAGTTTAAAAAAACTTTAGATATCATCTTTGATTTCTCCATATCATTTATTCACTCAGTGCAACAACAAATATTTACTGAGAATCTACTACATGCCAGTCTATCAGGCACTCTCTTAGGCACATAGAATACATGAGTATTATCATGAAACTGACAACCTGGATTTCATGGAGCTCATGCACTAAGAGAGAGAGAAAGACAGTAACTAATACACAAAATAAATATGTAATTCTTATAGTTTGTCAAAGGCAATAAATACTAAGAGAAAAGAAATCAGAGCATGTTAAGTGTGGGTACATATATGTCAGAGTTTGTCCAAGGTAGATGGAGTTTATTCCTATTGTCCCAGCATGATTTTTAACAGTATCCCCCCCCTTTAACTCTAAAACATGTCCTGATTTGGTTTGGATGTTATGTAAGTTGGTAATCACATTTAAAGGAATTCGAAAATGTGCATGTGTGTATATGTGCATACGTGTAGGGCTAGATTACAGTATTTAGCATGCTAATCCAGGTGTATGCATGTACTTGTCAGAAAGAGGCAGAGAGAGGGAGAAAGCACCCTTCAATGAGGGTGTGGTCATACCACAACCCCTTCTCATTTCTCCACCCTGCTGAGATTTGGGGCATGCATTCACACATGACCAGTGTGTTTTCAAGCTGCTGGACTGGAATTTTAAGGGAACATTTGAACAAAGATATGAAGAAAGTGATAAAGCAATCTATCTAGGTATATCAGTGACAATTGTGCCAGGCAGAAAAACAATGAGGATGAGGCCTTAAGGCTTCCAAGGAATGCAAGGAGCACTAGCACAGCTGCAATAGAATGAGTGAGTGAATGAGTGAGCATTAGGAGAATATGGTTAGTGAGGGAAGGAGCAAGGGGCTGGATAGTTTAGGGCCTTAGGCCTTTGTAAGGGAGGTGAGCTTTCCTCTGAGTCTGGTGGAAAGTTATTGGAGGATTCTGCTATAGGAGTGACATAATCTAACATTTAAAACAAGATTAGGGGCTAGCAGATGACATGATAGTTAAGGTGCTGGACACTTGCATGGCCAACTGTGGTTTGAGTCCAGAACCTGGTAGCTTGCTCTCTCTCTCTCTCTGGTGAACACATGTGCCCTATAGCAAACAAAATAATTATGATAATAAATAAAAACTAAAATAAGTAATTCTAAAAAAATTCAGTTAACTAATTTATTTCTTCTTCAACAGGGGATTCAGGACCCCAGCAGGGTCTTCATGCCTCAATCTATGCCCAGTCTCAGCTGGCCCATGTGCCTGGCATGTTCAGGTAGGATCCAAATTACCTATGTGGATCCCATTGTATTAATGCTGTGCTACCAGCTGGCCCTAAGACTTCAGTTTTACAGTGTTCACTTTGGCAATTCTTTCTGGAGTCCATTTTTAGAAAGGGGGACACAGGGTCACAGAGAACTGAATAACTTACTCAATGTTGGACAACTTGCCAAATGGCAGTCAGGATTCGAACCCTCTAGACTGCAACCATCTTAACCATCATACTTTACCCTCTTAGTGAACAGAGAGAGTTAGCAGTTTCTGGCAATAGTGAAAACTCAACAAATGGAAGCTATTGTGATGAGGTTTATTACACAATGGGAATTTAATACCTGCTGGGTAACTGAATGTATCATGAGTCACCTATACTGAGGCCCTGAGGTGATAATTGAAATCAGGGAGAAATGAGCTCATCCAGGGGAAAAGGACAGAGAGGGCTGAGGACTGAAATGTGGAGGATGCATAACCACATGCCCTAATGCACACTTGGATGGTGTTCAACCTTGAAGTGACTGTTCTTATAAGCTGCAGCAAAAACAAAGGTTTCCTTCCAGGACTGGTTAAGTGACTCTTGAATTTTGGTTCTAACTCCTTAAAGCTGTTTCTTCCACTCAGTTTCAAAGCCACGTCTTCCCTTTCAAAATATTTGCAAAATGGTAAATCCTATCTTCCAAAGAGTCCATTGAAGTTTAGTTGCAAACATAACCACTTCTGTCTGGTAAAGATTAACGATGTTTCCGATATGAATAGTTTTGATTAATTACTGTTGAAACTCCTGAGCTGAATAATGTCAAAGCTGGAAAATGAACTCTTAAATGGACTCAAAAGACAAGAGGCCCATGTATCCTTGAACATAATCCAATCAAAGAGATTGCAAAGGAAAACACAAGAGAGAGTATTAAATTCATGGAGACATGAAAGGTCCTTGTTCTCCTTTTGAAAAACCACCAGGTCATTGTTCACTGAGAATGGCTTTTGATAGTGAATTGCCTGTTTTTTTTTTTTTTTTTTTTAGAGTCTAAAATATAATCTGGACTTCACTTGTTGAACCTATATTAATTTGAAAATTCTGATTTGTAAGTTTTGATGCCTCGAACTAAATAAAAAGAAAATCCAGTCAAGAAAATAGAAGTAGTTTACTGTTTACAATGTGGATTAGTAGATAAGAGCAGTAATGTCAGGTTGTTGGGAAAGTCATGACATATATTTCTATGCAAAAATGTGTCATGACTTGCCTGATAACCCAGTAGCTGATAATGTCTATTGGTAAATTGTCATCCTATTAAGGCTGAAGTTAAATTTTATTACAGTTGTTCTAAAGGAACAACCCATCTCTTTACACTGCCATGTGAATTTCATTGAATGGTAATATCATATCTAAATAGCCAGGTGACTTTGGACAAGTCTGAATATTTCAGAGTTTTGTTTCAGTCTTCTATAAAAATAATTAACATCAGTCCCACTTACAAGGTTGTGTGCAAGTTGAAATGAAGTAACAGATGTGAAACTGCTTTATAAACTACAAAGCGTGGTGTATGTAGAGGATACTACTACTGTGTTATTGTTGTGTTACTACTCCCCTCTTCAGCCAATCTAGTTGGCTTGTGATGCCATAGTTTGCAATTACACATGAAACATCGGGTGGAGAACTGCAGCTGTACTTGATGTCTTGACTCTAAAAGTCTGGTTTAAGCTCATGATTGTAGATTACTAAAAGAGATGCATCTGTCTCCAGCCCTTTCAATAAATGTTGGCTTGTAAAATTTTTCCATTACGATGTAGTCCATGTTTTGAACTTGCTCTATTTATTCATTGACTGTGGAAAACAAGATACAAGATTTAAGTGAGAATTTCTCTGCTCTCACCCAGTTGTGATAAATTACAATACAGTAGCAATAGCACTTGAAAAAATATAAAAATATGCCTTTTGAATTGATAAATATTTGAATTGATAAATATTTCTTGATTTTAAAATAATATTGATTAATAAACACACTTGACTCAAAAACATTTCTTAGTAAAATATTCATAGATAATTATATATATGTACACACACACACATACATATATATATAAATATATATATATATACACACACACATACACACACACACACGTATATATAAAATACAGAAAAATCTTGAGTTTAGAAGTGAGGAAAAGGTGGGACCAGTAGTTAGCACAATGGCTATGTTGCTGGACTCCCATGTAGTCAACTGTAGTTCGACTCCCGGACCTGGTTATTAAACTCACACTGGGCATGTGTGCGTGCGTGCCCAAGATCCCGAGAGGAGAATGGAGGAGAAGGGATTTCAGCATGGTCATTCCCCGTGGGGGTGATTTCTTGCTTTCTGTCTCTCCGTCTTTTTATGTCTTTCTGGTGAGCACACGCACCCTATAGTAACCCCCCCCAAAAAAAAAAGAAGTGAGGAAAACATGATTTACACTGTAATGTAAAAAAAGAAAAAGACAATAGGAAACCATCAAGTTAGCCTCAATCCTAGAGCACAAACACTTTAATCAATTGTATATAACTAAGCTAATCTCCAAATAATGGCTGGAAGATGACATAACAAAAATACCATGACTAAGAAATAGCATATATGTAATAGATCAGAGGATTTGTTCAAATAGTCATTGTTCTTCTCTTCCAGACCCATTCCCTCTCAGGTTACCCACTATGGTTGATCCCTGTTGTAGGATAATTTATCCGGTCATCAGGAAAGTCATGACATATGTTTCTATGTTTTTCTATGAAAACTACATCATGACTTTCCCAACAACCCAATATTTGTGACACTAATGGCGGTCATGAGATTTGCTGTGACCGTTGACATGCAAGTGGAAGTGGCCTGAACTATTTTTAAGAAGATTTAGGAGTTATTGTCTTGTTCTATAATCACTTTTACCCTTTCCCCAGGAGAAGGGGACTGTTTCAGATAAAGCCTACTCCTTAAACCAGGATCACAAGTGAAGACAATGTGAGCTGAAGTTGATTGCCCTTGTCTTGCTACACGAGTGATAAGAAATATAAATAAGCCTTTATATTTCTAAACTACTAAGATTTCAGAGTTGTTATTGTAGCATAACCTAGTGAGACTTAGTTAATACAGTATGTTTATACTATTCCCTTCTTTCCTGTTGTATCTACAGTCAACATTCATAAATAAGCACTGAGAGAAAAGTTTGGCTAAAAGATTAGGCTCGTCTCAATGTCTATGAACATGGGTTTATAGCTGAGTGACCAGGAAGCAGGAACTCTCACACGTTCAGCATAAAAACATTTCTACCAGACAGGAATGAATGCAGCCTACTAGGTAGATGATGGATTAGAGCCTATGATTACATACATAGTTTAATTATATCAGCTTTTTTTGGGGGTTGGGGTGAGGTGGGGTGGGGATACTAAACTGTTTTCTACTTTTTTCTCTCTATTGACTTTGAACTAAATATTCTTATATAATTCTTTCTGTGATTACCCTGAGATTTCAATATGTATTCTTGATTTATCAAAGTCTCCCTTAATTAGTACTCTCATCACTTACCAAATGAAGGAAGACATTTAAGAGGGTTTAACTCCATTTATCTTCCTCTTGTGCCCTCTTTTTAATAAGTTTATTTATTTCTTCCATAAGTGAGAGAGACAGAAAGAGACAGAGAGACAACAACATCAAAAACCACTCCTAGCTTCAGCCAGCCCTGGATTATGGGCACACACTTGCTCTGTATATGCACGTAGGTCTCTGGACAGGAACTCGGAACCTCTCTACGTGGGTTAGCCTCTCAGAGTGTTGTGTATCACTTCTACACTTCTTTCCAGCTCCCCTTATATTCTTTGAGTTATGGAAGTCACATATTTTATATGACTTCTGTACTGTATAGATATTATTAGTATTAATGTAATAGTCAATACTGTTTGATATTCATCACTGTATTTTCCTTATATGGTTTTCTTTTCTTTTTATAACTCCATGTTTCTATTTGGAATTATTCCATCCAGTTTGAAAAACTTCCTTAAAAATTTCTTGAAGTTCAAGTCTGTTGGTGATAAATTCTTAGAGCTTTTGTTAGTCCACAAATGTATTAATTACTAAAATAGTACTAAATATGAAGGATATTTTTCTTGGACATTGAGTCCTAGCTTGATTATTTTCTCCTCAGCACTTTAAGATGACATTCTGTTTTCTTCTGGACTTCATAATTTCAGTTGCAAGTTGTGTTTGAAGACTTACTGCTTCTGCTTGAAAAATGGTAAATCTATTTTTCTGTGAGTTTTTTTTTCCTAAAAAATTACTATTTTAAAATTTTATTTATTACTGTTATGACTTTCCAATTTTCTATAGGGTACATGCACAAGAGAGAGAGAGAGAGAGAGAGAGAGAGAGAGAAAGAGAGCAAGAGTGAGAATGTGTACAAGAAAGAGCTAGCCACCAGGTCCAAGAACTTGAACTGTGGTCAGTCATGTGGGAGTCTAGCAACTAAACCACCGTGCCACATGCTGGCTCTTCTGTGGGTGCTTTTAAGATTCTTTTTTTCCTTTGGTTTTCAACAGTTTGACAATAATTTGCCCCAGAATACGGTTTTATTTATCTTGCACTGAAATCTCTGAGCTCGGGGAATCTGTGAGCTGATATCTACAGTATAATGTTAATATAAACATTTTTCAACTGTGTATGAGATGAAAATTCCCATATAAACCATAAGCCAGCCCCCAAAACTGAGAATTTTAAAGAAAAATAAAGATAAACTGAGCTTTACTCAAACTTTTAAAACTCTGCTCTTCAAAGGACACCTTAAAAAAAAAGAAAAGGGAAGAGAGACTGGGATAAGATATTTCCAATATATATAGCTAGCAAAAGATTAATATCCATGGGGCCAGCAAGTCGTGTGGTGTTTAAGGGCTCTGGACAACCACGTGGCCAACCGTGGTTTCAGTCCTGGACTTGATGGATGGCCTGTTTTCTCACGCCCCCTGCCCCCTATCACTCACGTATTTGCTCTGTCTCTCTCTGGTCAAATTTCAATAGATTAAATTGAATTAAAAAAATAATAATTCTAAAAAAAATAAGATTACTATCTATGAGGTACAAAGAATTTCTACAACCCAGCCGTAAGAAGAAAATTCCACTAACAAAAACAAGGCAAGGTTTTTAAATAGCTATATAAATGACCAATAAACACATGCAAAAGTGCTCAACATCACTTATCATTAAAAATTCATGTTAAAAATATAATGAAGAACTGCTACATATCCACTAGAATTGCTAAAATTAAAAGTCAGCCATACCACTGGCCAGCTCCATGGTGAGCAGTAATGCATTGCTCAAGAGAAACTAGGTCCCACATGGCAACTGTGATTCAAGTCCCCCAGCCCAGGCCATCTGAAACATGCTGGGCATGTGCACAAATGCCCAAGATATGTGGGACGGAGACTTAAGGAAGGGGATAGTAGCTTGCCTAGACTGTGTGAAGGGTACTGCTCTGTCACAGCAATTAGCATAATGGCTATGTCGCTGGACTCCCATGCAGCCGACCGCGGTTCGAGTTCCGGACCCGGTGGCTTAAAACTCACACTGGGCGCGTGCGCGTGTGTGTGTGTCCAAGGTCCGAGAGGAGAATGGAAGAGAAGGGATTGAGGCGTGGCCATCCCCCCTAGGGAGTGATTTCTTCCTTTCTGTCTCTCTGTCTCTCTCTGTCTGTCTGGCAAGAGCACACGTCCTATAGAAAAAACCTGTCCAAAAAAAAAAAAAAAGAAAGAAAGAAAGAAAGAATAAAGGAAAGTAAGACTAATATCAGCAAAAGTTGGTGATGATTTGGAGTTACTATATAGAGCTCACATACATAGATGATGGGAGTGTAAAGTAATACTACCACACTGGTAATTAATTTTTTTAAAGAATTGATTTTATTTAACTTTATTTATTTACTTAGTTTTAAATTTGACCAGAGAAGGAGAAGGATGGGGGGAGGGGGGAGGGGAGAGAAAGTGGGAAAGCAAGCCACCAAGTCTGGGACTCAAACTACGGATGGGCATGTGGGAGTCCAGTGCCCTTAACCACCATGCCACCTGCTGGCCCCAATAAATACTTTTTAAAAGTTACTTTATCAGCCTCAACTTCAGCAAGTCAGGATCACAGGAACATGCACAGATACCTGGCATGTACAGACAGATCTCAGGATGTGAACCTGGGACCTTCTCACACAGCCTCGGCATCACGGAGCACTATGTTACTGCTACTACTTGGGTGGCTGGCCTGGAAGTTTTTTATAGTTGTATACTGTACATACGCAGGGATGTTATGTGATTAACATAAACATTTTTTAAAAACCAACATGCAATTCTTTAAAAAACAAAAAACTTCATTCAGCTGTAGATGGATATTTGGCTGTTTCCCATTGGAGGCCTTTGAGGCTGTTATTATATTCATGTCTATTTTGTGTGGATATAAAATGAGCATGTGGAGAAACAGAGACTTTAATACACTGTAGATGGGAAGATAATCCGTGCAACTACATTGATGAACTATTTGGCAAAATTGCTAAAAAGAGAGCAAGTGAAATCATTGTGAGAAGTGCTGCTGCAGAAACTCAGTTTTTTACAGTCTGAGGTATAAGGCAGCCTTGGAAGGAAGTCTAGATATCACCCTCTGTCTTCCATTGGTAAGTGTCTCCTGAGACAATAATCAAGATACTTGAGGATGTGGTTTTGGTGGTGAACAGACATGTCTCCTATTGGCCTGGAGGCCCCCTGCTGTACAGGTGTTAAGAAGGAGTCCAAGAACTTCAAGAGAGCCTAGGAAAAGAGCCTTGGTTCTACTAACCAGTGTGAAAGTATATTTGTATTTTAGTAAGTGGTACATTTGTACATTGTAGGTTAGCATCAGACTTGGCACCTCTATCTAACATATTTGGGGTATGAGGAAAAATCATTTGTCCCAGATTTATTGTTGAGGTTTACTTTTAGTTCTAGATGGGTCTCTGTGTTCTCACTGGGTACTACTGACTCAAAGCTGGGTTGATAGTAGATGTTACTGGTCTTTAAGTGATATGAGATGGCCTTCCACCCTTCATAGCCAGCAAAGAAACTAAATGTTGAAATTAGACTTTTCTGTCATGTAAAGGGTTGCAACAGCCACCATAACTGCAACTCCATCCACACTCCTGCTGCCCTATTTTCCATTTATGACATTTTTATTGAGAGATTTCTGCAATAAGGCATGTGCACCCACCAGAGAGACAGAGACAGAGAGAAAGAGAGAAATCACCCCTCAGGGGATGGCCACACCACAATCCCTTATATCCTCTTGGGATTTTGGATATGCATGCGCATATGCCCAGGGTGAGTTTTAGGTCGCTGTGTCTGGGACTCAAGCTGCTGTCGACTGAGTGGGAGTCAGCAATGTAACCATTTTTCCATCTACTGGTCCCCATTCACAATCTTTTACTTATCACATGGGAATCAGTAGAATCATCAAGCCCTGTTCACCGTTTTGCTTGATTAACTCCCCAATTCTTGCTTTTGTGATTAGAAAAGTTAACTTTTGTTAACTCATTCTCCTACCTTCCTAGTCATATCATTAATATGCTTAATATTTGAGTTCTTTCTAAGAATCTGGCACTTTGGAAAAATGAGCAACTGTCCCAACTCTTTACTTGATAGAGCTTAGGGTTTTATTAGGCAATTACATTTAGAAATGCCAAACTGGGGCCAATGGCACAATCATGTTCTGTGAGGTTGACTGATGTGGGATGTTCCCAGTTCAAAGATGGACAGCTCCTTAAATAAACAAGGCATGCACAAGCCCATGATCTGGGGCTGGCTAAGTCTAGGTGTGGACTGTGCTATCAAAACCCTGCTGTGGAGGCCAGCAGGCAACATGGTGCAGAACTCCCATGTAGTGAACCACAGTTCAAGTCTCAGACTTGGCGGCTTGAAAGTCCCTCTGAGTGAGTGTGCATGCATGCTCAAAATCCTAAGAGAATAGAGGGCAGGGATTGTAGCATGGCCATCTCCCCTTAGGGGTGATTTCTCACTTTCCCTCTCTGTCTCTCTGGTGAGCACAACTACTCTTTGGCAAAAACCTAAAAAAGAAAGAAAAATAAAATAAAAAAATTCAAAACCCTGTTGTGGGTAATCTTTCTCTTGCTCATGGAAAAAATGAACTTAAAAAAAAATGATATCCTAAACAAACTATGTGAAGTGTGGGGGAAAGAGAGGTAAATGCCACCATGAGATCACATCATTGGAAGATGGAGATGTTTTGTGTGGGAAGCATAGTGGCTTCCTGGAGGAAATGAAGATCCCATTGTGGACATAAGATGAAGAGGGAGTTGCCACTGCCTGGAACCTGGGGTTACTGATGTTACCTTAGTAGGCATGAGATGCTGCAGACGGAGGGAAATTTAAATCTTTCTCTTTGCAAATACATATGCAAATACCTGATAGAAGAAACTGCTGTCTAAGACTAACTGCTCTTATTCTGGACTTCACTATATAGTGAGATACTATCGGATTAATGATGATCACTACTTCTGGCTTCATTATTTCCCCATGGGAATTAAAGACATCCTGTAGACACAGATGCTAGTAAATGAACAAAGCAATTTAGGTTTATAGCCTGGGGATGTTATTGTCAAAATGCACTTTAAAAAAGTTTAAGAGGAATTCTCTTTGTAGGGTTGATTTCCCCATCTCGCCACCCTCCATACCAGTTAAGTCTCTAGCTTTGTCAGGTTTTCAGAGTATCTTCTTATCACATGACACGCTATTTTAGGAGATTGAATCCAAAAATCTGCACTAGGAACTCAACTATTTAATAATATCCAAGCACATGAAAATAAAGATAATTAAGCAACAATAGGAAATAAAAGAATAGGAAAGAAAGAGACCCTGAAACTAACCTGGACATTGCACAGGTACCATATGGGTGAGGGGAAAGGGAAAGAAGGCTTACAAACCCAACTCTGATAAAGATCTGGGATGAAGGCTACTCTTAGAAGCAGAGACCAAAAATCAATAGTTGTATTTATTTACTATTTTAATATGCTTTTCCTTCATGCTAAATGCTATGTTAAGCATTTTTTTTCCTCAGTATGTTGTGTACGTTTCATTAAAGTCCTATAAGGTCAGTACTTAGACAATCCCTTTCTACAGATGGGAAAATTAAAAGTAAAACTTAAGTGTTTTCCCAGGTTCACAGAGCTAGTGAAAAGCAGAGCTGATACCGAAGAGCATCAGGCTGACCCAAGAGTCAGATCTAGGCTTAACACTTTTCTTTCCATTCAGCTTCTACTCCCTGTGGCCTGCCCACATGCTTGAGTGGTGTGTTTCCTGTCACACAGGGTACCCTCTCGGGTGATTTAACAGCAACGTGGCTCAAATGGTATTGATGAAATGATTATGCTTACTGTCTTCAGATTTTTTTTCTCCCTTGAGCCAAAAGGATAAAGACAAATCTTCATGTCCTTTGCCTATGTAGATATCCCACCAGGGAGAGATATGCCAGTCTCCCTCTCAGTTCACACATTACTTCTACAAGTGGATCTCTCAGAATCTTTCTCACTTGGTTGGAAGGCAGAGTGTAGG
>NW_006159660.1:2127920-2148149 GCF_000334495.1 Tupaia belangeri chinensis | reverse complement strand
TGCATCTCTCAGAATCTTTGTCACTTGGTTGGAAGGCAGAGGGTAGGGAAGGCCCTGTAGCTAGAATCACTCTCAGGGACTGGGATGCTAGAGAAGGAATTTAGCATCTGAATTTGACTCACTATCTCTACACTTTCAAATGACATTTGGTGCAGGTACATGATCTTATTACACAGGCAGTCAAACTAAGAGGAGTACTCCTGTTCTCTACCCACTTCTACGTAACCCTTTATGCCCAACTTTATTATAACATTACATTAAACACACACACACACACACACAGCTGAAAACAGGTGCTAAGTATTCCATAGTGTAAACAGCTACCAAAGCTGAAGTCAACAGTGCACAAACCAGGATTTCCAATGGTTGCCTGAAAAATCTCTGCCACAATCAATGAACTACAACCACTATTACTGCATGCGTGTCTGTTTTAATGGACTGTTAAAATGGGTATAAAGAGTTATGGAGAAGTGGGTAGAAAGGAGGAGTACCCCTCCTAGTTTGGATGCCTTTGTGATAAGATGATATACCTGCACCAAATGTCATTTGAATGTGTAGAGAACTTTTAAATATCCTTGATTCCCTCTAGAGACTCAACGACACTGCAATGACTAGAGAAAACAAAGTATGTCTCCAAAATCATGTTTAAAGATATTAAGGACCTGTAGAAATAACAGGTCTAGACAAGCTGCAATTCAGTATGGGTAGAGAATGTAGATGTTGGGGTGTACTATATCCTGGATAATAGATTTGAAATTTGAGAAGGCCTCAATGTAATTGGTTTTCCACATGAAATATTTATTGTGTTCCGAGTCGTGCACAGGATGCTGGAGAAAGAAGGGTTTTCTTAAAAACACAGCTACTTTCCCCTTCAACACATTTGCCAATGTTTGAATCTTTGGGTAAGGAATGCTTCAGAGCATAGCTCAAAACATTTAAAGAACGGCACTGAACCTTCTGCTATTTTTGAGGTTTAAAAAGTCTGTGACAGGGGCCAGCAGGTGGCAGGTGGTTAAGGCGCAGGATTCCCACATGCTGACCACAGTTCAAGTCCATGACACGGTGGCTTGAAAATCAGGAATGTGCACATGTGCCCAAAATCCTGAGAGGAGAATGGAGGAGAAATCATGGGGGATGGGGTGGGGGGGGTGGGCTGACTTCATGCTTTCTCTCTCTCTGTCTTTGGCTCTCTCCAGAGATCCTATGAGTCTTATGGCAAAAACAAAAACAAAAAGAAAAAACAACAAACAAAATCTTCTGATAGTTAATTTGGGATGTCACCTTGACTTGATTGAAGGATGCTTGGAAGGCTGGTAAAACATCATTTCTAAGTGTGTCTGAGAAAGTGTTTCCAGACAAGATTAGCATATCAGTCAGTGGGCTGAGAAAAGATTTGCCTCCAGAGTAGGTGGGCATCATCCAATCAGCAGAGAACATGGGAGGGATAATCAGGGGAAGTAAAGTTCTGTTTCTTCTCCTCTTCTCTCCCTCTGTTCTCTTTTTCCTTCCTTTCATGGTGAGCAGTGTCTTCTACTCCTCCACATTGCCCGTTCCACCCCTGCTTCTTCACTCAGCCCTTGGCTGTGTTTACTCCTATTGGTTTGTGGCCCTGTACCCTTCCAACAGGACAGACACTTAAGTTCTTTAACATCTGGATTCTGAATGGTTTTATCAGTGGCTTCTCAAGGGCGCTCAGGCCTGCAGACCTCTGAGGGGGTCCCCTTCAGTCTGGGGACTGGAATTGTACCAGCTTCCTAGCTTCAGAGTCTTTCAGATGCTCCTCCAGTTTGTAGACAGCCTACTGTGGTTTCCTTGCTTTATGACCATGTCAGATAATTCCTATAATAAATTCCTGTTTTACATCCTATTGGTTTTATTTCTGTGGAGAACTCTGGCCATTATAGGCTCGTAAACAAACATAGAAGGGCTCCATGCTCTTAGAACAGACAGGAAGCAGAGGAGGATTACATTTTAATGAGAGTGCAGTCTAGCCTTGAACTAGCTCAATCTAGTTAAATGGAGGTAACAAGCTCCTCCTTTCTTACAAACAATAGAAAGGGGAACTTTCTTCAGAAGAAAATATCACTTTGTAAGCTCTATAGTGGTTCTTCTTCATTTTTTTTTTTTTTTAACATTTTTGCTATTAGGTGTGTGCGCTTGCTGGAGAGAAACAGTGAGAAGGAAAGTGTGGAGTCACCCACAGGGTGTTTTCTGTTGCCCCACCTCTATAGTTGCCCCACTTCTGTAGTTCTTCTACATACAATGTCTGCCACACATTTATCTAGTCCCAGAAAGATAATCCAAAATAAAAATGTGACCAAAATTTAAAAGATAAATGCACTAAGGAAACAGATCCACAGATGGATATTGGAGCTTGCAAATAATTTTTAAATAGCCATGATAAATATAGAGAAGCTGAATAAACATATGAAAAGATTGAGAATTTCAATAGAAAATTTTAATCTATAAAAGAAATCAAATAACCTAGAAATTGCTGGGTTGTTGGAAAAGTCATGGCATATTTTTGCAGAGAAAGACATAAGAAAAAAGTATGTCATGACTTTTCTGACAACCCAGTAAAATATTTGAACTTACACATAAATTGAAATGGTTTAACAGCAGATTTTACATAACAAAAAAATAGTGAAATTGAAGATAAATTTATTAAAATGATCTAAACTCAAGCATAGATAAAAGAGGATTATAGAAAAAGAATGTAAGGGATATAGCCAAAAGTTCAAACATACATTTATTTGGAATATGCAAGAGTGAGAGAGGCGAGAACAGAATGGGTCAGAAAAAAATAGCTGAAAAGATACTGGTGAAGAATTTTTCAGTAAAAGACTTGTGGAATCCATAAACTCAGTGATCACTACATAGGATAAATAAAGAAAATTATTCTGAGACCTATTATCATCAGATTGTTAAAAGCGAAAGAAAAATTGTAAGATATCAAGAAAAAAAACCAGACAATACTTTCCAAAAAGAAATAATAATACTAAGAACTGACTTTAAACAGTAACTATGTAATCAGTGTCTTTAGGAAATGAGAAAGAGAGGATCGCCCTTCCCTACTCATAGCCTAGTGGTTAAAGGAAGCCAGATCCCACATGACCGACCATGGTTCAAACCCAAGCCTTGGTAGCTTGAAAAACACACTGAATATGTACGCATGTGTGCCCCAAATCTTGACAGGATGAAGAAATAGAGGAGAAGGGATTACAACATAACCACACTCAATTGGGGATTGCTCGCTTGCTCACTCTTGTGCTTTTGGGTACATCCCCTCTGGCAATGAAAACAAATGATGAGGAGAAATTGGTATAGCCCTTAATAACAATATTTCCAAAGTGGTAGTATTTCTAAAGTTGAAGATACTTACAACTTCTACTGGGCAATTCCATCTACCGTTTTATTCATACCAGTGAAAGCACAAAATTGGAAACAACTTATATGTCCATCAATGGGAGAATGAATAAATATAAATATGTAATCATTTAACATTAAAAAATGCAAACATTTTATGGGGCTGGCAGGTGGCATGGTGGTTAAGGGTGCTGGATTCCCACATGGCCGACCATGGTTCGAGTCCCAGACCTGGCGGCTTGCTTTTTCTCTTTCTCTTTCTCTCTCTGGTCAAATTAAAAATAATAATAACAAGTTGAATGAAATAAATAAATAATTCTTAAAAAAAAAGAAATCCAAACATATTACATAAATAGAAGTACAATATACCCTATATTGAATAATTTAAAGTATCAAAAAGAATAGCTTATGTTTGTAAATACAAAATATTTAGTAAAATTATAAAAAGTATATAAATCATAGAGGAATTCCCAGAAAAATACTCAATTATATATTTTAAAAATTATTTTAAATAACAAAGAAATGAAATAATTCAGAAATGTTGACTGATACACCAGTATATTTTTAAAATTTATTTATCATTAACTGAATGGTTGAAATATCTCACAATAATGTCATTTTAAAATAATCGGGAGTCTTTAGGACATAGTCAAAATTGAATATATGTTGTTAATGGATGGTAAGAAATTTTTATAGTGGAAGGGAATAGGTGATTTAGGCATTACTAGTTATTTTTAATGTGGAGTTACTTATATAAGTGGAATAGTTTGTATATTTTGGGCTGCAAAATGGAAAGTAGGTTTTCTGTTTCCACTTGATCCAGAAAGTCAGAAGAACTTGTGAAAGTCTCAGCTGATCTGAGTTAAAACAAACAAACAAACAAAAACTACCCAAAAGAGGCCCCTTGAAAACTTAGGGTTTTATTTATTTATATCATTCCCAATTCAAATTATTATTTTCTTTGGGTCTTTGTTCAGGAAAGAAATCACTTCCAGTACATTATGACATTACAACGACACTTTTCAACCAATGCCCTCTTCATTCAGACGCTTTTAGGTATGATAAGGAAAAAAAGGCTGCTTGCTGGGTGATATAGAACCTGTTATCAGATGTGCTGTTTCCAGATGCTTTAGCTAAATGTGACAGCACGCTATTGTTCAGTCTGATGAGTGGCACTAAGCAGCACCCTCTAACATCTGTAGATAGCAATGATTCCCTGAACTTATGGTCAAAGCCAAACCCCACACCAAAATAATGAGTAACTTGTATTCATGAAAGTGTTTTAAACCCTTGTACAAATGGCCAACAAGCTGTTAAAGGGTGATATACACAAAACTCATCAAGGGGAAAAGGTCATTTGAAAGGAGGGGAGAAAAACCAGCTGAAAAATATGTTATGATAAGTATGAGGGAGGACAAAACACTTGATACTTTATAAATCAAGCTGATTTTGAGTTTATGGTCCATTGTAATGACTTCTACAATGTTCTCTTTAATAATAATTAATTTTATTACTAATTAATTTATTACTTATTGCTTCTTAAAGTTTAACTGAAAGGGTAGCTCTTAGGTTTTATGTGAGGCAAAAAGAAATTATATCTATCACTAGTGATTACTTGGTGACTGAGATCAGATAAAGACTTTGATGATTTAAACAAGGAAAGCAGATCAGATTAGGCTGTATTTATCACACCTTCCAGCAAAACAGACTGGAGAAACTTACTTTTTCCTCATCTTTTCTCTGCCTGAGAAAAAAGAGTTTTTATAGTGAAAATTTATGGATAAAGACATAAAGCTGTAACATAAGCAGATGGTGTGATAGTTTAACTTTAACTTTCATTTTAAATCAAGCTCAGATCACTTGAATTTCACAGAAAAGTAAATTGCATTAATTATTTTTTCTTTGTGATGGAAATATATGGCATTTGCTTATAATAGAAAGATCAACACAAAATGTCACCAGAAGTCCTTTAGTGTGACATTTTGTGCCTCACTGGGTCAGCCAAGCTCTTTTTCTTATTAACAAGTAACTAGTTGGACCAAAAAACACAGGAAAAAGTGACCACTGGACTTTATCAAATCAAAGGTCCCTTATACCAAAAGCAACACTAGGCCCTTTACTTTCAACTCTTTCAGTTTTTAAGTTTATTTAATGGCAGAGGGTAAAGCCACTTTGACATTATTTACTAAAGCTAAACATGCACCTACTCTATGGCCTAAACATTTTATTTCAAGGTTTGCAACCAAAATAAATGCACACATTTGTACATCAAAAGGCTTTTGCTAAAGGCCAGCCCCATGGTCTAGTACTTGAGGTGGATTCCATGTAGCTACGTGGTCTGGATTCCAGACTTGGTGCCTAGAAAAACATGCCAGGTATCTGTGCTTGTATGCCAAAAATCACTTCCTAAAGGGACAAATGTGCTCCAATTCTTTTTTCCTCCATTCTTCTCTTGGGACATTGGGCATGCATATACATGCGCCCAGCATGAGTTTTAAGCCACTGCCCAGGGCTGGGATTTGAACTGCAGTTGACTACATGGGAGTCCAGAAATATAACCATTATGCTGTCTGCTGGTTCTGATACCTTATTTCTTGAATCAAGTGTTGATTAAATGGTTGTACACACTTTGTTTTAAAAACACTGAGCCCTGGGCCAGCAGGTGGCATGGCGGTTAAGGCACTGCATCACATGACTGATTTCACAGTTTCTGATCTGGTGGCTTGAAAAACATGTCAGGCTTGTGTACTTGTGTTCCCAGAATCTCAAGAGGAGAACGCAAGATAAATGACTGTGGCATGGCCATGCCCTCTGGGGAGTAATTTTTCACTTTCCCTTTCTGGTGAGTGCATGCACTCTATAAGAAAAATCTAAAAACAAACAGAAAAACCTAGTCCCTACATTTATTTTTATCCAATTTTTTGGTATGTATGCTATATCCTTATAAAGTTATTTTTTAAAACATGGATAAGGTGGGGCCAACAGGTGGCATAGTAGTTAAGGCTCTGGACTCCTAGATGGTCAACTGCAGTTCAAGGCCCGGACATGGAGACTTGAAACTCATACCAGGTGCATGTGTGTGCATGCCCCAAATCCTAGGAGTAGGATGGAGGGGAGGAGACTGTAGCGTAGCCATCCCCCCTGGGGGTGATATTCCACTTTCTCTCTGTCTCTCTGGCAAGCGCATGTGCCCGATAACAACAATCTCCCCTTCTCCTGACCCCCAAAATGAATAAGGCATTGAAATGCTGCAGTGTAATACTGTTCCCAGAAACTAACATAAAGTGTTATTAATCCTGTTATAGATGATATAGCTTACATGTTAAATGAATTCAAAGAAAGCAAATGTAGCTCTTTAAAAAACAAATACTTCTAACTATTGTACTTTTTTCTTTTGAGTAGTTTGTCCAGAATGCCTTCTCAATATCTATTCTAATTCTTGCATTTTGTTCATTGGAAGCTTAATTGAATATTTTTCAGCTTTCCACTTCACTTTCTTCCCCATAGATCTTTTTCAAGGAAATATGTAAGATGGCTTCATAAACTGAGGAATGTTGAGAATGGAAAAACACCCAAAAAACACAAAAAGACTAATGGATCTCACCTCATCCTAGTTTTCTTACATGTGTAGGTTTCATTACAGCTTTTAAGGATGATATCCTGTATTTCAGAGACTGTGTCCCAAGCCAGACCCTTTACTAAGTGATTAGCTGTGCGTCTCATTGGTCTGTGTCAATATACCAATGGGTACCACAGGAGCCATTATGGTTCATTATATCAGGACCCCCCAAGTGTGGAAGAATCTGGAAATGCAATTAAGCAGCAGATAATTCCATCTAGGGGAGGCCAAAGAAATATAAGAACAGAACTGCAGACAGAGATCTGTGGTTTAGCAAAATGAATAAATAATACTCTATTTCCAAGAATGACCAAATTTAGCTCTGTGGATAATCTGATGGTGCTGATGGAGACAACAAACACCTCTATTCTTCCTTCTGCTGTGAGTGCAGGAGACCAGAAAAGTGGCTGGTCATTCAATCTAGTTTTAGTTTGTTTTTGTTTTATAGTCTATTAAAAATATTTAGCTGGGTTACTGACCAATATGGAGCCAAATCAGCATTTCAGAAGACTGCTGGTCTCGCAAATAATTTTAAAGCAAAGACTTTCTCTTTGATAGATACTATGGTACTCTAAACGAAAAACAAAGCTTCAAGTGAGCACAGACTTGGGCCACAAGTAGTTATTTTAAAAGTTATCAAATAATTTATTCACTTAGCCAGTTTCTCATGTTTCTCTGATGCATAGGAATACAGCATTGCAAGGAGGTCTTCAAGACAGAGTCTTCAAGGTCAAGTACATGGCTATGCCATGAGAGTTAAGTATAGTAGTTATATTTGAAAGCATCTACTATGGTTCAGATTCATTATACGTAGATTTCATGTAATTTAAAAATACCTTACACTAATGAAAGTAGCGGGAACAGCTTTAAAAAGACCACTCCCTGTTACTGAGTATTTATAAATGCCAGGCAGCGTACTAAGAATATAATTTATAATGCTCTCATGGTAGGTGATCTATTTTACAGAGTTGAATATATTGTAATTCCATCATTAGTGTATTTAACTGGTATAAATTAAACTACAGTCCTTTGTCAAGAGGGAGGGAGGGAGAGAAGGCTGAGAGAAGGAGAGAGGAGAAATACGGTCCTTTGAATGTGGGTTACTTTGCTCTGTAAAAAAGATCTTGTGTTCAGGAATCAGAAGAAATAGACCTCTGATTTCCCTCTCCCCTGTCTCTTTGTTTCTCTCATTAGGCAAGAGTCAAACTGAGGTGAGAACAAGTCCAGTGTTAAAGATGCACCCCACTCCACCACATGACTGCTAGAATCATAAAGTCTTAATTTACAATGAAAGGAGGAGAAACTTGTGTGCCTCCCTGACACCCATTCCAGTGGAGGGCCTTGCTGGAAGACAGGCTGCCTGTGGCTGCAGGGTCAATGGCAAGAACCCGTGGCTCATCTCCTCCCCCACTTGCCTTTGGACTTTTAAGACTTCAGTGTTTAATATAGCATGAGGCATGCAATCTCTTTTTGGTTACTGACTTGAACCACAGCAGCTCAGTCTCAGGCACACCTGCTCTCTAGAAACAGAAAGGACTCTGGGTCATCCGAGATGAGTGACAACAGTGCAGGGTGCTGGTGAGCAACAGGGAGGCAGTGCAGAAGGGAGATTGCCAATTTCTGACTCTTGCACACCTTTGAATGCTTGGTGATACTTTGAATAGTTTAGGAAGGAATGTATAGATCACCAGATGACGAGGAACCATTTCAAGAAATATGAGCAGTCAACAAAATGTGTCTCCCCCAAGGGAAAGCATCAATTCCTCATCACCCACAGACAACAAAATGGAAGTCATGCAAATGTTGGATAAACTAATTCAGAATATTTGTAGTGACCAAACTAAATGAGATGTAAGAGAAAAGAGACAATGAGCTCCAGGAGATGAGGTAGTTCTTTTACAATTTGAAAGAAGAAATAGACACCATAAAAAAGAATCAAACAAAATTGTTAGGGATGAAGAATGTATTAGAGGAAACTAAAACCTCCCTTGAAAGTATTAAAAGTAGATGAGTTCACACAGAAGATCAAATCTCAAATGTAGAAGACAAAACCTCTGCCCTAAAAAAAGTTATCAAAAAGATTGAGAAAACAACTAAGAGAAAAAGATAAAATACGAGAAATACTAGATACTGTCAATCACCCAAACATCTGGATAATTGGTATCCCAGAAGAGGAATAAAATAATAAGGGTATTGATAATATATTCTATGAAATCCTTGAAGAAAACTTTCTAAACCTAGAGAGACATTCAAATATCCAGATCCAAGAAAATTATAGAACCCCAGATAGAATTAACCCAAGAAGATCCTTTCCAAGGTACATCATAGCCAGACTGGCCAAAACCACAAAGACAAGATACTAAAATTGGCAAGAGGGAAAAGTTAAGTTACTTAACAAGTTTATCCCATCAGGCTAACATTGGACCTCTCATCAAAAACAATGCAGGCAAGAAAAGAATGGGGAAATATAGTCAAAGTGTCAAATGAAGAACAGTTTCAACCAAGAATAATATATCCCACAAGATTATCCCTTATATGGGAAAAACTGATAAAAATATTCTCGGATAAACAAAACCTAAAAGAATTTACCAACTCCAGACCAACTCTTCAAGAGGTTCCGAAGGGAGTGCTATACCAGGAAAACTAAAAAGTCAGATGGATAGATATAAGAGAACAAAAATCAACCAAGAAAATGCTTACTTAATAATAGGAACATGTCCAGAAATATTGATAACAACATTGAACGAGAATGGATTGAATTCTTCAGTCAAGAGACACAGCCTGGCTGAATGGATTTAAAAAAAAATACAGAAACCCTCTATCTGTTTCCTACAAGAAACACACCTTTTGGATAAAGGCACACACAGACTAAGAGTGGAAGACTGGAAAAAGATATTCTATGCAAATAGAAATAAAAATAAAAGGGCTGGAGTTGTGATACTGATTTCAGACAAAATACGTTTTAAGACAAAGACTGTAAGAATAAATAAACAAGGATATTATATAGTAGTAATGTACTAATTCATCAAGAAGACATAATGTTCATAAATATCTATGCACTCAACTCAGAAGTGACTAGACATGTGAAGAAAAGACTATAGGAGCTAAAAGCAGAGATAAGTTGAAACACTCTAATTATTGGGGATCTCAACATCCCATTATCTCTGTTAGACGCATCTTTTAGACAAAAATTGGCAGAGAGATACAGGACCTAAATGATACTATAAATCAAATGGTCTTGACAGACATCTATAGAACTTTCCACCCTAAGACCATAATATATACATTTTTTTCACCCCAGCATGGAACCTTTTCAAAGATTGACCATATGATAGGACATAAATCAAGCCTTTACAGATTCAAAGGCATAAAAACTACATCCAGCATCTTCTTGGATCATGATGGAATTAAACTCGATATTAATTTCAAGAAACATCCTCAAAAATACGCAAACACATGGAAACTAAACAATCTACTTCTGAATGACTTAACTTCTGAAGAAATTAAGTCTGAAATTTAAAAAAATATGGAAACAAATGATAATGAGTATATGAGTTTCCATAATATATGAGACAACACAAGCAGTCATAAGAGGGAAGTTTATTGTAATTAGTGCACATAAGAAAAAGATAGAAAGGTGGTAAATAGACAACCTAACATCATGCCTCAGGGAACTGGAAAAACAACGACAATTAAAAAAATGCCAGATGAAAAGAAATAATAAAGATTTGAGCAGAAATATATGAAATAGAAAATTAACAAACTCTACAGAAAAACACAAGCAGTCATAAGAGGGAAGTTTATTGTAATTAGTGCACATAAGAAAAAGATAGAAAGGTGGTAAATAGACAACCTAACATCATGCCTCAGGGAACTGGAAAAACAACGACAATTAAAAAAATGCCAGATGAAAAGAAATAATAAAGATTTGAGCAGAAATATATGAAATAGAAAATTAACAAACTCTACAGAAAATAAATGAAAGCAAAAGCTGGTTCTTTGAAAAAATTAACAAAATTGATACACCATTGGCTAGACTGATAAAGAAACAGAAAGCAGCCAGATAAATCAATTATGTAATGAAACAGGCAACATTATAAGAGACACAATAGGAATACAAAATGTCATTAGAGGATACTATGAGCAACTATATGGCAACAAACAAGAGAACATGGAGGAGATGGACAGATTCCTGGATGCATATAATCTACTAAAATTGAATCAGGAGGATATAAAAAACCTGAATAGACTCATAACAAGCCATGAGATTGAATCAGTAATAAATAACCTCCCAGCAAAGAAAAGCCCAGGTCCTCATGGCTTTACTTGTGAATTCTACAAATGTTTAAGGAAGAGTTAATCCCCATTCTACTCGAATTATTTCTAAAGATCCAAAAGGAAGGAAACCTTCCAAATAAATTTTATGAAGCCTCCATCAACCTCATTCCCCAAACAGATAAAGACATGACAAAAAAAGGAAAACTACAGACCAATATCTCTGATAAATATAGATGTAAAAATTCTCAACAAGATAGTTGCAAATCGTATCCAACAAATATAACAAAGACTATTCATCATGACTAGGTAGGCTGTATTTGAGGGATGCAAGGGTGGTTCAACATATGCAAGACCATAAACATAATACATCATATTAACAGAAAGAAAGACGAAAACCAAATGATCATTTCAGTTGATGCAGAGAAAGCATTTGATAAAATACAACCTCCCTTCATGATTAAGACTTTCAGTAAGACTGGTATAGAAGGGTCATTTCTCAAGACAATAAACGCCATTTATGAAAAAGCTATAGCTAACATTATACTGAATGGGGAAACAGTAAAAGCTTTTCTACTAAAAACTGGTACTAGACAAGGCTGCCCACTTTCTCCACTGCTTTTTAATATAGTGCTGGAATCTTAGCTAATGCAATCAGAAAGAGAATAATATAAAAGACATTCAAATAGGCAAAGAACAGTTGAAAACATCTTTATTTGCAGATGACATGGTGGTATCCTTAGAAGTCCCAAAGCTTTCCATGAAAATATTTCTCAAAGTAATAAATAAATAGGGTAAAGTACCAGGATACAAAATCCAAATCCAAAAATCTATAGCATTTATACAAACAACAAAGTGAACAAAGTAGAGCTGAAGAAAGAATCCCTTTTATCACAGCCACAAAATGTAATAAGATACCTAGGGATAAACCTAAGGAAGTTGAAGACCTTTACAAAGAAAACTATGAAAATCTAAAAAAATGATATTGAAAAGGACACAAAATGTGAAAAGACACCCCATATTCCTGAACTGGAAGAATTACTATAATGAAAATAGCAATTCTACCCAAATTAATCTACATATTTAATGCAATTCCAATCAAAATACCAGAGACATTGCTCACAGATCTTGAAAAGACAATCATAGAATTTATCTGGAATCACAAAAGACCTCATATTGCCAAAGCAATCCTGCACAAGAAGAGTGGAGTGGGCAACATATCACTCCCTTGACCTCAAGATATACTATAAAGCTGTGACAATCAAAACAGCGTGATATTGGCACACAGACAGGTGGACCAATGGAATAGAATAGAGACCCCAGAAATGAACCCAAAAGCTTACAGCTGACTGACTTTTGATAAAGGATATCAGTCAATCCATTGGCCTCAAGATATACTATAAAGCTGTGACAATCAAAACAGCGTGATATTGGCACACAGACAGGTGGACCAATGGAATAGAATAGAGACCCCAGAAATGAACCCAAAAGCTTACAGCTGACTGACTTTTGATAAAGGATATCAGTCAATCCATTGGGTAACTGACTTTTGATAAAGGTTATCAGTCAATCCATTGGGAAAAGGAAACCTCTTTAGCAAGAGGTGCTGGAAAAACTGCATATCCCACCTGCAGAAAGATAGAACTGAATCCCCATTTTCATTAGCAAAAGTTAACTCAAAATGGATAAAAAATCTGAACCTAAGATCTCAAACAGTAAAACTACTGGTGGAAAGCACTGGAGAAACTCTGGGAGACATTGGGGTAGGCAAAGACTTCTTTAAAAAGACTCCCAAAGCATGGGCAATAATCCCTAAAATAGACAAATGGGACTACATCAGATTAAGAAGTTTCTGCATGGGAAAGGACACAGTATTTAGTGTGAATAGACAACCTTCAGGATCGGAGAATATTTTTGTAAAATATGCCTCAGATAAGGGACTGATAACCAGAATACACAGAGAAGTCAAGCGACTTACTTCCCCATCCCCTAAAAAATGATAAACTCAATTAAAAGATGCAAAAATTAGCTGTACAAAAATATCTCTAGGAAGACATATGAACAGATAGAAAGCATTTGCGTAAATGCTCAACATCTTTCATAATAAGGAAGATGCAGATTAAAACCACTATGAGATACCACCTAACCCCTGTCAGAATGGCAAAGATTTAAAATTCAAAAAGTGATAAGCATTGGTGGGATTGTAGTGAAAGGGGAACTCTCCTTCTCTGTTGGTGGGAATGTATATTGGGTCAGTCACTGTGGAAAACAATATGGAGTTTCCTCAAAGATATACAAATAGAACTACCATTTGATATAGCAATCCCACTTCTGGGTATTTTCCCAAAGGACAGGAGAATGCTCAGTTGGAAAAGAGCTTGTATATCAATGTTTATTGCAGCATTATTCATGATTGCTAAGACATGGAACCAACCCAAATGTCCACAAATAGATGAACAGATTGACAAGGTGTGGCAGATATACTCTATAGAATACTATTCAGCCATAAAAAAATAGTAAGACACTGGTATTTGATAGAAAGTGGTTGAATATGTAAGATTTATTCCTGAGTGAAGCAAGCCAGGATATGAAAGAAAGATACTGTGTCTATCCATTTAATATATACTGACTATCCACATTACATGGTAGAGATTGAAATACTGGAGGGCATAAAAACAGTGAAAATAGTTCTGGATGCTGAAGACAGTGTGGACTGGGGTTGGGAAGAGAAGGGAAGAGTATAGAGTAGGATAGCATGAGGACAAATAGAGAGGCATGAGATTTGTGGGACACAGAAATGGTTTATTACTTGTTGATTATAACATGTATAGTATTCTCTATTGGACTGGTCTGAGAAGTATTTCATGTTAAGTAAATTCTCTTTACAAGCCAAATGATGCATAGTGATTGAATGTCTAAAAAAAATAATGAGAATAAAAAAAATAATATAAAAAAGGAGAAATATTTTAACCCCTGGCCATTGAAATTATTTTCTTTTTTAAAAGAGTTATTTTAAATACCAGTGACTTTTCTTAAGCTATTTCTTAAAATAAATTTATTGGCATATAAGGGCACATATGTGTGAGGTACAATGTGTTTCAGTGCACATATACATCGAGTACTGATCAAGTCATGGTAATTAGTATATACAGTATCATAAATATTTATCATCTTTTTTCTTGTGGCAATATTCAAAATCCTCCTAGCTATGTGATATATTCATCATATTATTTTTATTTATTATTATTTTTTGGAGAAGTTTTTGCTCTGGGGCCTTTGCGCTTGCCAGAAAGACAGAGACAGAGAGACAGAAAGTGAGAAATCACTCCCCGGGGGGAAATCCACGCTGCAATCCCTTCTCCTCTATGCTCTTCTCAGGATCCTGGGCACACATGCATGTGCACCCAGCATGAGTTTTTTAAGCCACTGGGTCTGGAACTTGAACCATAGTCGACTATGTGGGGTCCAGCAACATAGCCGTTATGCCAACTGCTGGTCCCATATTATTGTTATCTATAGCCACCCTACTGTGTATTAGAGTACCCTAATCTATTCCTCCTGTCTAACTTAGCATTATAGCTGTTGATCAGCCTCTCCCCATCTCCTCTCAGTTTTCTCCAGTTTCTGACAACCTCTGTTCTCTCAACTTCTTTGTGATCCTTAAAAATTTTTTCTTAATTCCACATATGAGTGAGATCATGCACCATTTATCTTTCTGTGCCTGTCTTATTTCACTCAACCTCCTGTCTTTAGGGCTCATTCATATTGTAGCAGATGATAAGACTTCATTCTTTTATGACTGAATAATATTCCACTGTGTGTATATATTACACTTTCATTATCCCTTCATCTGTTGATGGGACAGCTAGAGCAATCTCGAATGAAAGAAAAAAAGCTGGGGGCATTACTCTACTGAATTTCAAAATATATTATACAAGTTTATAGTAACCAAAACAGCATGGTACTGGCTTAAAAACAGATCCAGAGACTAATGGAACAAAGCAGAAAGCTCAGAAAAAAATCCAGGTATTTATAGCTAGCTGATTCTTTTTTTTTTTTTTTTTGAGAGGTTTTTGCTATAGGGCGCGTGCGCTCGCCAGACAGAGACATAGAGATAGAAAGCGAGAAATCACCCCCCAGGGGGATGGTCACCCCGCAATCCCTCCTCCTCCATTCTCCTCTCGGGATCTTGGGCACACATGCACATGTGCCCAGCGTGAGTTTTAAGCCACCGGGTCCAGGACACGAACTGCGGTCGACTACATGGGAATCCAGCGACATAGCCATTATGCTAACTGCTGGTTCCCATGATTCTTGACAAAGAATGAAACTAGGCTCCTATTTTTCACAATATAGGAAATAAGCTCAAAGTGAATTAAATCCTTAACCTTACAGTTTCAGATCTTACAACCTGCAGTTATAAAACTAATAGAAGAAAACATAGGGGAAATGCAATATGAGATCAGTCTGGGCACAGATATTTTAGTCATGACTGCAATAGCATGAGCATCAAAAGCAAAAACAAACAAATGAAATCACATCAAACTAGAATCTACACAGCAAAGAAAATAACAGTGAAAAGAATCTTCAGAATGGAAGAACAATATTTGTAAATTACACATCTGACAAGAAGTAAGAATCCAGAATTTATAAGGAACTAAATGACAAAAAAACCAATAACTCTTTTTTTCCCCCCTTTGGAAAGGTTTTTGCTATAGGGTGTGTGCACTCTCCAGAAAGACAGACAGAGACAGACAGACAGAAAGCAAGAAATCACCCTCCAGGAGAGATGGCCATGCCACAATCCCTTCTCCTCCTTTCTCTTCTCAGGATCTTGGGCATGCACACACAGAAACCCAGCCACCGGGTCCGTGACTCAAACCACGGTCGACCACATGGGAATCCAGTGACAGCCATTATGCTAACTGCTGTTCCCCCAAATAACTCTTAAAAATGGGCAAAAGACCTAAAAAAAAAAACCAAAAAAAACAAACAAAAACAAAACAAAACAAAAACAAACAAAAAAGCTTTCTCCAAAGATGATATACAAATGCACAATTGTTACAGGAAAAAATGCTCAATTCAATGTCACTAACCATTACGGGAATGCAAATCACCCACAATAGATACACCTCACCCTAGATAAGAATGGCTTTTTTTAAAGGTTTATTTAATTTAATTTATTCATTCATTTATTTTAATTTGACCAGAGAGACACAGAGAGAGAGAGAGAGGGAAAGTGAGAAAGCAAGTCACCAGGTCTGGGACTTGAACCCTGGTCAGCCAAATGGGAGTGTCCAGCGCCTTAGCCACTACGCCACCTGCTGGTCCCCAGAATGGCTATTATTAAAAAGTCAAAAATAAAATAAATATACTGGTGAGGAAGTGAAGAAAGAAACTCTCATACTTTGTGGGTGGGAATATAAGTTAGTACAACTGTTGTAGAAAACAGTATAGTCTTCAAAAAATTAAAAATAGACCTATCATATTATCTAGTGCTCCCACTGCTGTATATGTATCCAAAGGAAATGAGGGGACATCTGTACTCCCATGATGACTGCAGCACTATTCACAATAGCCAAGACATGTAATTAACCTAAACACCCATCAGTGGATTTTTGCTTTATATTCTTATTTTAAACTTTACTCTTCACCCTGCTCCCACCCAACTCTACTCTCCTAGCATGAAGAGGAGACTTCATTCACTGTAATGAGTTGGAGAGCTTAAATGCCCAAGGTTAGAAAGTTGAGCGGTGGTGATGTTGAGACTTTTACTAACATCCATTGACTTCAAACCTATTCCATCTAATCTAAAGTCCCACTTTGGTGATGCTGTTGGAAGTGGTTCTCCCATTCAGATCTCAGTATGGGACTTGTTAAAGATATGCCTAGATCTACACACAGATTCTATTTAGTAGGTCTGAGGGTTGCAGGTGGAGAATATCTTAACAAGCACTCACGTGGAGCTGGCGCATGGAATAAAACGACTACACTTTGAGGAACATGGACTTGAGAAAAAAGAACACTTTAGGAAAAAAATCCCTTAAAAAAAAAAGTATCTCTTATCATCTAAACTTTAAAACACAAAATTATAATTTTGAATATACTCTTTCAAACTATAACTGCACTGCACCCCATGAACATTCTGATTTTTCTTCTCTACTTCCTGAGGGCTGCATCTGACCTGAAAATTTGCCCCATAGTGTTTTGTGCTAATAAACTTGAACCAAAATTTCTTCCTAGTGCTCTAGTGATACATTTAGGAATCTGCCATTAAGGCAATGCTGTTCAGAAAATATTCCTTTGAATTTGTTAAATCTTTCTTCATTAAAAATTTGTGATCCCAGGTTTAATAAATAAAGGTGGAATGTCTATTTTTTTTTACTTTTATCTTCTATAATAAACCAAGAGGCAAAAAGCAGTGGCTAGATTGAGGTTTGGAGTCAGGGTATTCCGAGTTCAATTCTCAGAATTGCCCTCTAGCAACTGTGAGACCTCTGGTTTGCAGAATAGGAATCCTAACAGGACTCAACAAATGCACCGGTTATATGGATGAAATGAGATAATGTATGAATAGGGCTTGGCACACCTTGGTACTGAAGGCTCAATGAACTAAGCTTTCATTTTTGTTACTGCCTGGATTGATTTCCTCTAACAAATTACCATGAACTGTGTGGCTTACAGAAACAGAAGGTTAGCAGGGCGATGGGCTCTCCAAAGGCTCTGGGGAAGAATCCTCCCTGCCTCTTCCAGATCCTAGCGGCTCCCGATTCTCCTTGATTTTAGTCACACAACTTCAATCTCGGTCTCTGAATTTAAATGGTCTCCCCTTCTCTCTAGGTTCGTCTTCTCATGTATTCTGTGTGTCTCTTGTAAGAACATTTGTCATTAGATTTAGAGCCTGCTGGGATAACCAAGGAAAATCTCATCTTGAGGTCCTTAATTATATCTAAGATTCTTCTTCCAAATAAATCCACATTCACAAGTTCTATGGCTTGGGGTGTGAAAATATTTTTTAGAGGCTCACTCACTAAATAACTTATGATTGTAATGGGGCCTTTTGAAAAAATAAAAATTATTTTTGTATACACACTTATTTTAAAGGTTTAATTCCTACGACATTCTTGTGAAGGAGGAAGATGAATACATAAACACCAGTAACCCTATGAAGAATCTGAAAATATGAGAGCGGTAGAGAGGGAGAAGGAGAGAGATCGATTCCCATATAGGGACATTAAAAACAGCTTCATGGAGTAAGTAAAAGTCTAAACAGAACTTGAATGATGGGTAGAATTTTGAACTTTAGATTTCTGTTTAGCAGAGTTAACATTCTAGGCTTGTTCTGAGCATTAAAAGACAGAACTCATGTAGAGAGCACTTAATACACAGTCTGGAACATAGTAAGCATTTAATGCCTATTTATAATAAGTACTACTGAATTTTTCTTTTTCAAGTCCTGCCAAATAGATTATCCAAATTACTAATAGCATTCCTTTTTGGTGAAGAATATTATACCCATTACGTTTTTAAATGTTTCCCTCTGTTTATTTATTAAAACACATACTTTAATAAATCTTTCTGAAAGTTGTCATTTTCCAAGATAAAAATATGACATTTATGCTAGAATATTCTGCCACCTGCAGGTAACCAAGGGCCACTACACCTTTCACAAAACTACTTGCATTTGTTAATATTAATTAAGAGGTTTTTGATGTAGGGGCCTCCTCAGACTCTAGAAAAGCTCAATAGATACTTTTACTTTCTTGCTAATATATTACTGTCAGCAGATGTTAGTCAAAAGCACTGCTCTAGATAAGTCATTAATGCATGTTTATCCTTTACTTTAATACTTCTGGCTTTTGAATTTTAGAAAGTATACCCGATCAGCCTTTAACAGATGCTTTGATCACTAAATAAGTGGTTTCCAAAATCTTATTCCTGGATCAGCTATAGTACCTGGGACCTTTTCAGAAATGCAAATACTTCGGCTCTAACCCAGATTCAGGACTCAGAAATCCTGAGGGTGAGGTTCAGAACTCTGTCTTTTGCTAAGCTTGCCAGGTTTCCTATGCATACTGAATGCTAGAACCACTGCGTGTTGGAAATGGGGGTTGGTATAGAATAGGTGGCTAGGTGATAAGGTCAGTGACCTAACCACTTGATTTCATAAATTGGTAGAAAAAAATGGATAAAAACAGATCTCATATACTGGTAACATTATGACATCAGTATTTCTCTTTTTTTCCCACCTAGAAGGTTATATATTTTGTTTTCTATCGAGACTTAAAGAGAAATATTGGCTTTGATTATTTATACTTTTTTTTTTCTTTTTAAGAGAGATTTTTGCTATAGGGTGTGTGTGCTCATTGAAGAGACAGATAGAAAGGGAGAAATCACCCTCTGGGAGGATAGCCACTCTGCAATCTATTTTTCTTCACTCTTCTCTTGGGATTTTGGGCATGCACACACATGGGCCTGGTGTGAGTGTTAAGCTTCTGGTCTAGGACTCGAACCGTGGTCAGCCATGTGGAAATCCAGTGATAAAACCATTATACCATCTGCTGGTCTCAGATTATTTCTACTTTTTCTTAAATTGAAATAATTTACAAAATTAAACTAAATCTTATAACTAAAATTTTATTCACGCATATAGCTGGAATCCAAATTGTAACTCTTTTAGAGTTGAAAAGACACATTATTCTACTTTACCTTATTTAAAATCAGCAAAACAACACAGTAGGCCATTATTATTGAATATTCTAATGTACACTAGAATTGGGGGAGTATTCTTAATTTATGAATATAGACTTAAAATGAAGGCATGCCTATTTAAAATTACATCAGGATCTTAGGATGTTTTTCTTACTATGACCTATTTAGGTTTTAAAATCTCTGGTTAAAAAGCATCATAAAGATAAACACGAGCACATATGGAGAGTTAGTGAGAAAAAGCAGGTCTTGATAGGGAA
>NW_006159660.1:2121296-2127889 GCF_000334495.1 Tupaia belangeri chinensis | reverse complement strand
GAAAGAAAATGGAATATCTTCCATTGGCAACAACAACTGGGGTTTTAAGGGCAACCGATCTCAACTTAGTAACACTTACTTGGTTCCTCGTAAAGAATCGGGGGAGAACTGTGGATGAAGGTTAAGACTCCTGAAGCCAGAATCCCACCTTTACCTCTGACTTGTTGACTGAAGGACTCAGCGTATTGCTCAGCCTCTCTCCCTTCACCTGGGTTTCCTCATCTGTAAGATGTGTATCACTACAACTCAATCTTGGCAGCTGGTAGTGAGAGTTTAAGATGGCAGTTCTCAAACTTGCCTGCATATTGGAATCACATGGCGATCATTAAAAATTATTGCAATGAAGTGATCCAAGTCAAGTGTTCATTTTGCCTTACAGTAAGTGTGTCCTGTTTTAGCAATTATTACTGCCACATGTAAGTTATTATGCTAAATGGCAGTTGCAAGTTAGGGTGCACATTAAAGTCACCTGGGAAACACTGACATGCAAGTCCCACTTGAGGCATTCAGATGTGTTTTTCTGGATTGGAGACCTTCACTATTTTTTACTCCCTAAGTTCCCTAGGTGCGGAGCCAAGGTAGAGAATAGATTACCATCCTATTTCCTGAAAAATGAATAAATGGGGACTTTCCCCTTAACATGTCCACAGTCTCATAATGGAGACAGGTAAAAGCAAGATGGACTGTAACAAAATAGCGTAAGACCTGAGCACTTCACTCTCCTGGATCTGCACTGGGCACTTTGCCGAAACAGACTGAGATGGAAGTAAAGGAAAAACCATTTTTCCTGAGTGATCGCCAGTCTTGCAGCTATCTGTCTCAAAGAGGAGACACCTTCCAGCCCGGGCCCAAGGCACTTCCTAGAACCCTTGGACCCTTCCTCTTATCTAACTCAGTAGCCCAGGCAAGAAGCCTTTCCCATGGAGCTGCTAGGGACCCTTCCCCTTATTGGACCAAGCAGCCCTCATGCCTTGCTTCTGCACAGCCACCAGCTCTTGCCCAGTGCTTGCCCTGTTGTGCCCACCCCAGCCCCTGTGTCAACTGCACCTATAAAAGGAGTGTAACCCCAGGGGTCAAAGGGTCCGAAGATGAGAGTGTGAGCCCCTCTGTGCCTGCTAGTGTAATAAAGGTTACAAAGTTCTCCTATTTCTCCAAGTGCTGTTTCTCTTCCGGCTTCTGGTTTTTCTGTAACAAGATCCCCTTTCTTTATGGTGACACCACTGGACAGGAACCATTACTGTATCAATACAAAAGGAAAATGTTGATGTCTCTATTAATTACTCAGAAGTCAAACAGTCTTTCTTGGAAGCAGGAGGTGAGTTTGGTTGGGACTGCAAGCCCAGAGGCAGAATCACAGACAGAGTAAACTTCTCTGTATCCTCAAGGCTAAGACATCGCGAATGTTTGATGAGACCAAAAGGGAGAAGATGAGAAATGGGTGGGGGGGAATGGTTATTGAAGTAGCAAGTGTAGGGTGGAGAAAAAAAGACTTAAGCAGAGGGGAGAATTTGAGAAAGGTACATATAAATGTTTGAGTAAAACAGGTGTTCAATAAAAAATACTAATTTACAAAACACACTGCATGACTGGGTTTCTTAGAGAAACCAGTTTGTAAATTGATGAAATTAAATAGTCCTCTTTGTGGTAAACAGTGACAACTGACACCTGGTTACATCCGCATCCACATTAGGTGAGGAAACTGAGGTTTAACAGGTTAGATAAATTGCCCATAGGTAAGAGCAGATAAATGCCAGAGCTGAATCCCAAGCCTGAATTCTCATCCATTTCACCTTACCATGCCCACTATGGCTGTGGAAAGAGTTGGAAAAGAAGACACTTGAGAAAGGAGGAAGAAGTCTGTTTTGAGATAATGATGGAGCAAAAACTCAGGTTAGGGAAGTTCGATATGAAGGCAGTGCTTTGTTTGGAAAATATGAAACTTCTGGGGCTGAAAGCGAGAACCGATGTCAGACGGAGGATGCTGGAAAATCAGGGGAGAAGGGAAGGCATGGGTTAGATTTTAGAGTGCTGCATTTTGGACTTCATTTGCAGAACAGTGGGAAGTCACTGTGGAGCTTTGAGCAGGGAAATTACACAATGAGGGAAATGACTGTATTTTAAAAGTATGTGTAGTAGAAGTGAATATTTTTGTTTTTATTTTTATTTATTTATTTTTTTGGAGAGATTTTCACTATAGGGCGCATGCACTCGCCAGACAGAGAGAGACATAGAGACAGAAAGCGAGAAATCACCCCCCAAGGGGGATGGTCACGCCATAATCCCTTCTCCTCCATTCTCCTCTTGGGATCTTGGGCACACACGCACACGTGCCCGGCGTGAGTTTTAAGCCACCGGATCCGGGACGTGAACCGCGGTCGACTACGTGGGAGTCCAGTGACATAGCCATTAGGCTAACTGCTGGTTCCCATTTGTTTGTTTTTCTAAAAACCAAATCATAGAATTTTTGGACTGAAAGAGATTGTAGAGTTAATTCCTACCTCACTTTCAACCTAGTAGCCCATGGGCCAGACCCAGTCCATTGGTGCATTTTGTTTGACTTGGTCCCCCAATGTGTCTCACCTGCTCTGTCATTTAGATTCTTAGCCAGAATGCATATGCTTTAGTTTGTAGATGCTTCTCCTGGTATGTTCACTGAGCTTTGTGAATTACCAGACAGTGCTGGGGGACAAGAATCCTTTGCCAAATAAACTTAAAGAAACATTCTGACTAAAGAAAATGTGTTACTGGGTGTGCTTCATCCTATCTCAAGTCATAATTCAAAGCAGACTTTTTTTAAAAAAAGATTGCTATAGGGCTTGTGAACTTGCCAGAAAGAGACAGAAAGAAAGGAGGGAGGTGAGGGAGGGAAGGAGAGAGGGACCATGAGAAAGCAGCCCCTGTAGGGGATGGCCATGTCACAACCCTTTTCTAGTCTCCTTTTGGAATTTTGGGCACACACTTCAAGCTGCCAAGTCTGGAAATCAAACTGTGCAGTCAGCCATGTGGGATCCAGACGTCTTTAACTACTACTGGCTGCCCAAAAGCAGGTTTTTTTTAAATTAATATTTTGAAGCTTATTAATTTCTCCCATGAGTAAGAGAGAGAGAGAGAGAGAAGAAACAGAAGGGAGGGAGAAATGGGAAGAGGGAGAGACAGACAGACAGTATCCTCCAGAGAGTCCTAAAACAGCAATCCACCCTCAGCTTCCGATGGCCCTAAGAGAGAGCTCCTGCATGCCCAGCAGACTCAGGGAGTTCTGAGTCTGGAACCTTCCCATGGAGATGAGCCTCACAGAATACTGCATTTTCCAACTGTGCCACTGTCTGGCTCTTGTCTTATTTAGTTTAACAGCCATGAGTCCAATGTAACTGCCATCAGTGAGAACTCTCACTTCAAAAACATGCATTTCAATCCAGAACCATCTTAAAACCCAGAGAATTCAAGTCCTGGAAGTTGACAATGTGTCTTCTAATCAGACTTTGAGTCATTTAGAATCCACTATCCTTAGGGGCTGTTGCACTTTTCAGCAGCACAATATACAGATTTCCTGTGCTAGTTCAGAGTTAGGCCAGTAATTAATATTGGAAAATTCTCACCCCCCCACCCCCAAAGAGCTGGCATTCTACAGTATTTCATATGTTTATAAAAAATATGAAACATACCAGAATTGGCGTAACTATGATGAAATACATTTTTTGGATTGTTTTCTTTACTCTTTATCAAACCTTGTCCTATTCTTGTTCTTAAATAAGCCAGACTAATTGACCAGAATTTACAAATAACCTTTCATTTCAGAGTACAAACTACTTTGTAGAAGGGAAAAATAATAGTCCTTTTTTTTTTTTTTTTTTTTTTTTTTTTTAGAGAGATTTTTGCTATAGGGCATGTGTGCTTGCATGCCCTATAGCAAAAGAGAGATAGAGAGATAAAAGGCAAGAAATCACTCTCCCTGGGGGGATGGCCATGCTGAAATCCTTTCTCCTCTATTCTCCTCCCAGGATCTCGGGAATGCACACACATGCACCAGGTATGAGTTTGAAGCCAATGGATCAGGGACTTGAATCATAGTTGGCCATGTGGGAGTCCAGCAATGTAATTGCTATGCAATCTGCTGGCCCAAATAGTCCATGCTTTTAAATTGAAAGCACAGTCTCAATGATTTTTCCATTGTCAGGTATTAAAACCCACAACTTTGTTACTCACGTGAAGCAAAGTAAAACAGGAAAACTTACTGGTTTCTCAACTGAGACACCACTGCTATTCAGTTGGTTCAGCTAACTGTTGTGGATCCTATGAATTGTGGGATTTTTTTTTTTTTTTTGGAGAGGTTTGTGTTATAGGGTACGTGCACTTGCCAGAAAGAGAGAGAGAGACAGAGAGACAGAAAGCGAGAAATCACCCCCGGGGGGGGATGGCCACGCCACAATCTCTTCTCCTCCATTCTCCTCCTGGGATCTTCGGCATGCACACACATGCACCCGGCATGAGTTCAGTCCACTGGGCCTGGGACTCAAACTGTGGTCGACTACATGGGAAACCAGCGACATAGCCATTACGCCAACTGCTGGTCTCACATTGTGGGATGTTTAATGCCATTTCTGTTCCCTACCCAGAGATGCCAGTACCACCAACACAACCTGTCATGATGACCAGAAACATCTCCAGTCATTGCCAAATGTCTCTTGGGGGGAGGTGGCAATATTTCCCCAGACCGAGAATCATAGCTTTATATCAGTCTTCATTTTTCTCCCTCACTTTTCACTCCAAATATTTTAGACACCTTGATAGAAATATAAAATTCAGCAATACATGAATTAAAATAATAAGATCAGGGCTGGTTCAATAGAACAGTGATTAAACACCATGCGTCCGCAGTGAGTTTTCCATGGCTGATCAGGTTAAAGTCCCAACCCTGGTGGCTTGAAAATCACTCTGGGTGCATGGGTGTGCCAATCCTGGTAGGATAGAGAAAGGAAGAAATAAAGATTGTGGCATGATTATACCCCATTGGGGAGTGCTTTCTCTCTCTCTCTCTCTCTCTCTCTCTCTTTTTTTTCCCTCTGGCAAGCACATGCACACTCTGGCAATTAAAAAAAAACAAGTCTAAAATCTTTTTAAATGAAAAGTTGAAGAGCATTAAAATTAAAATGAACTTTCCAAATATTGCAAAGAGATGAGAAAGTGAAAATATCTTGAAACTTGAAAACTATATCTGCCTTTAAAGAAATTAATGGTAATTTTTAGTATTCCTTGCTATTAATATAGTAGCGGTGTGAGTAATAGCACTTCTTTTTTTCCCTTGCCTAGGGTAATTACAGTGGAACATCTAAACATTAAATCTCGAAAAAGTTTCAAAGCTTGATATAGGAAGTGGTAACTAATAAGATGCAAAAAGAAAACATAAAAGTGACAAAGGTTATGCGTATGTATATATTTTTAAATTATTTTTGGAATGAGTAAAATGAAATTCATCTGCAAATTCTTCATGGCTATTAGAGGAAAGATACAAAAAGTAGTAGTTTAGGTTCTCATTTGCTGTTTTTCACCATGTTTAATTTGTAGTAGTTGAATTTTAAATGCATATTGTGATTTTCATGTAGTAGTTGTCTTTATATTTAGGTTACAGTGGTACAAAAGCAAATTATGAAATCAGGGCACTGTCAGATTGACTGGGTCTTAGAGAATATCTCTTCCAGTGGTTTTTAACCCTGGCTGTGTATTTTAAATATCTGAAGAGCTTTCTAAACATAAAAAAAAAAAAAATGTCCAGGCCTTACTGACAGCTTTTTCTGATTTAATTGGTCTAGGAGAGACTGAACTATTATTTTAAAATTACTTTGGAGGGCCGGCAGGTGGCATGGTGGTTAAAGGTGTTGGACTCCCACATGGCCAACCATGGTTTGAGTCCATGTTGTGGCGGCTTGTTTTATCACTTTCCTGCTCTCTTTCTCACTCTCTCTTGCTCTGTCCTTCTCTGGTCAATTAATATAAATAAATAAATAAAGTTAAATAAAATAATTCTTAAAAAAAATTAAAAATATTACTTGGGTGATGCTAACGTATGTTCAGGTTTATAGCCACTAGGTGAGCCTGTAAATTGTAATCGCAAAAGGGAGTTAGATAGGCCCAGTATAAGACAATATGGCCCTGGAGAATGGATACCCCATCTAAAAGCTTTCTGCTGCTCAGTTATAACAATATGGAAATACTATCTTGGTTTTTGTTACAAACCAGACATCCATGGATTTTAGAGAAATTTCTCCAATGTTTGGACATTGTAAGGATCCAAACGAAGCATGTTTGTGGGCTATCACTTTACAACCTAAATTCAGATCAATTTATTGAGGAAATTGAGAACCAGAAATGATCTAAATATCCATTTTGACATGGTGGCAGAATAGAGATTGGATTCAGAGCCTTATTCTAGTATATTTTAGTATTTTGTCCCCCCACCCCCCAATTATCCTGCGTTGCTATGTTATAGCCACTCATGACAATGAGACATTTATTAGGTACTCACAGTATGCCAAACACTGTGCTGAGTGAAACACACAGACTATCATTTTGAAACCTCTCGGGAAATCTGTGGAATA
>NW_006159660.1:2112619-2121229 GCF_000334495.1 Tupaia belangeri chinensis | reverse complement strand
TGGGTGGGTGGGGGGAGGTATCAACTATCTGGTTCTAAATGTATATGTGGCAATGTGAAGGGCCAAGGCAAGAATGGCTAATGATTTTGAAGAATGTCAGTAGACTGGGAGGAACTTACCCTATTGGGTAGCTAGACTTACATTAAAACTACAATAATTAAGAGACTGTGGTGTTAGAATGAACATAAACAAATAGACCAATCAAACAAAATGAAAGGCCATCTGGTGGCACGGTGCAATGAAACTGGACCCATAGGGGAAAGATATATTGTGAAAAATATGATTAGGGTATTTTTTCTGTATGTATATTTTACTTTTTAAAAAATTTTTGAGAGGTTTGTGTTATAGGGTACGTGCACTTGCCAGAAAGAGAGAGAGAGACAGAGAGACAGAAAGCGAGAAATCACCCCCGGGGGGGGATGGCCACGCCACAATCTCTTCTCCTCCATTCTCCTCCTGGGATCTTCGGCATGCACACACATGCACCCGGCATGAGTTCAGTCCACTGGGCCTGGGACTCAAACTGTGGTCGACTACATGGGAAACCAGCGACATAGCCATTACGCCAACTGCTGGTCTCACATTGTGGGATGTTTAATGCCATTTCTGTTCCCTACCCAGAGATGCCAGTACCACCAACACAACCTGTCATGATGACCAGAAACATCTCCAGTCATTGCCAAATGTCTCTTGGGGGGAGGTGGCAATATTTCCCCAGACCGAGAATCATAGCTTTATATCAGTCTTCATTTTTCTCCCTCACTTTTCACTCCAAATATTTTAGACACCTTGATAGAAATATAAAATTCAGCAATACATGAATTAAAATAATAAGATCAGGGCTGGTTCAATAGAACAGTGATTAAACACCATGCGTCCGCAGTGAGTTTTCCATGGCTGATCAGGTTAAAGTCCCAACCCTGGTGGCTTGAAAATCACTCTGGGTGCATGGGTGTGCCAATCCTGGTAGGATAGAGAAAGGAAGAAATAAAGATTGTGGCATGATTATACCCCATTGGGGAGTGCTTTCTCTCTCTCTCTCTCTCTCTCTCTCTCTTTTTTTCCCTCTGGCAAGCACATGCACACTCTGGCAATTAAAAAAAAACAAGTCTAAAATCTTTTTAAATGAAAAGTTGAAGAGCATTAAAATTAAAATGAACTTTCCAAATATTGCAAAGAGATGAGAAAGTGAAAATATCTTGAAACTTGAAAACTATATCTGCCTTTAAAGAAATTAATGGTAATTTTTAGTATTCCTTGCTATTAATATAGTAGCGGTGTGAGTAATAGCACTTCTTTTTTTCCCTTGCCTAGGGTAATTACAGTGGAACATCTAAACATTAAATCTCGAAAAAGTTTCAAAGCTTGATATAGGAAGTGGTAACTAATAAGATGCAAAAAGAAAACATAAAAGTGACAAAGGTTATGCGTATGTATATATTTTTAAATTATTTTTGGAATGAGTAAAATGAAATTCATCTGCAAATTCTTCATGGCTATTAGAGGAAAGATACAAAAAGTAGTAGTTTAGGTTCTCATTTGCTGTTTTTCACCATGTTTAATTTGTAGTAGTTGAATTTTAAATGCATATTGTGATTTTCATGTAGTAGTTGTCTTTATATTTAGGTTACAGTGGTACAAAAGCAAATTATGAAATCAGGGCACTGTCAGATTGACTGGGTCTTAGAGAATATCTCTTCCAGTGGTTTTTAACCCTGGCTGTGTATTTTAAATATCTGAAGAGCTTTCTAAACATAAAAAAAAAAAAAATGTCCGGGCCTGCTTTTTCTGATTTAATTGGTCTAGGAGAGACTGAACTATTATTTTAAAATTACTTTGGAGGGCCGGCAGGTGGCATGGTGGTTAAAGGTGTTGGACTCCCACATGGCCAACCATGGTTTGAGTCCATGTTGTGGCGGCTTGTTTTATCACTTTCCTGCTCTCTTTCTCACTCTCTCTTGCTCTGTCCTTCTCTGGTCAATTAATATAAATAAATAAATAAAGTTAAATAAAATAATTCTTAAAAAAAATTAAAAATATTACTTGGGTGATGCTAACGTATGTTCAGGTTTATAGCCACTAGGTGAGCCTGTAAATTGTAATCGCAAAAGGGAGTTAGATAGGCCCAGTATAAGACAATATGGCCCTGGAGAATGGATACCCCATCTAAAAGCTTTCTGCTGCTCAGTTATAACAATATGGAAATACTATCTTGGTTTTTGTTACAAACCAGACATCCATGGATTTTAGAGAAATTTCTCCAATGTTTGGACATTGTAAGGATCCAAACGAAGCATGTTTGTGGGCTATCACTTTACAACCTAAATTCAGATCAATTTATTGAGGAAATTGAGAACCAGAAATGATCTAAATATCCATTTTGACATGGTGGCAGAATAGAGATTGGATTCAGAGCCTTATTCTAGTATATTTTAGTATTTTGTCCCCCCACCCCCCAATTATCCTGCGTTGCTATGTTATAGCCACTCATGACAATGAGACATTTATTAGGTACTCACAGTATGCCAAACACTGTGCTGAGTGAAACACACAGACTATCATTTTGAAACCTCTCGGGAAATCTGTGGAATAAGTGCTAACGTTATTCCCATTTTACAGTTGAGAAAAGTAAGGCTAGGAGACATTGACTTACGGTGGCCCAGTAGAGCCTGACATTGAATTCAAGTTCACCAGACTGGAAAGATTGTGTTATTAACTCTTTGCACCCTGCTATCCTGGGAGTTTCTTTCCATGTTGTGTGAGGAGTCTCTGTTGCTCTGCTGAGCAATGTTCTTTCTGGGCTGTATCCACCTTGAGTCTTTGTGATTAAATCTAACCCTGCTTGAAGCATGAGGTCAGCTCTCACTAGGTCTGCTGGAAGCTCAGAAAAAATGACAGCCCTAATGAAATGCATTCTGTGTAAGACCCTGCCAGGCTTTCTAAGGCTATGCACAATTGGCCTGTTTCCGAAGTGATGGAATAAATTAAACTTTAGCCTTCTTGTTCCTCCCTTGACTCACAGTCAGCCTGTGTACAAAGACAAAGGCTTTCACTAAAAGACACCATAAGGCCAGCACTGCTTAGCAATGGAAAATAGTGTTTAAGAAGAATGAGAAAAAAAATAAAGGTTTACCATTAAAGCCAGTTCAAATCAATGAGCATGTTTATATGAGTGACTATTTAACTTCCCTCCATCTTCTTTTTTTTTTTCTTGGAGAGGTTTTTTTTTGCTATAGGGTGAGTGCACTCGCCAGACAGAGAGACAGAAAGCGAGAAATCACCCCCCAGGGGGGATGGCCATGCCACAAGCCCTTCTCCTCCATTCTCCTCTTGGGAACTTGGACACGCACACACACGCGCCCGGCGTGAGTTTTTAAGCCACCGGGTCCGGGACGCGAACCACGGTTGACTACGTGGGAGTCCAGCGACATAGCCATTACGCTAACTGCTGGTCCCCCTCTATCTTCTTTTTAACTCAAGTCATCACTATTCCAGAGACTGACCATCCTTCAGACTTCCTTTAAAATTTAGAGGTAGACTGAAAAACTCCTCATCTTCACTCCTAAGTATGAGATTTCAGTCAGAAATAGAAACTGAGAGTTCTTTTATTTAGTACCCAGTGTTTCACTCTGCAGAGCCTTTTGTGAAGGGCTAAGTTGACATGTCAGGGCATCACATGATCTGATCCTAAGGAACTTACTGTGAATTAGAAAGGCAGAAGACAGTGAGCGATAAAGTAATAGTAGTCACAATTATTTCTGTAAGTTAACAATTGTTATCTTAAGTTTTAAGTCCCCCCCACCCCCCGCAGAGTTATGGTTTCACATTTAAAAAAAACTTAGGAAGATGAGATAACAAAGACAGAGAGTTCCCTATTTATTGCCCTTCCACTCTAGAAACACACAGAATTATCATTTGGGCACACCCCTTCTGCATTTTTTTTCTTCATATACACATATGATCAGCTTGCTTTTCTTTTTTAACCTAAGTGGGGCCATACAGTGAACAGTGTGTTGCAGCTTGCTTTGTTCTCTGGCATCAGCACACAGTTGTAAAAGGAGCAGCAGAACAGCTCAAGCTGCTTGCTTGCCTAAGGCTGGTGGGTAGGGAGGAAGTTGAGCCGTAGCCACCTTGTTTGGAATTGCAGGTATTTCTGTTTTTGTATTGTCAATTGCCAGAGGCTACACACATTCACTAGAGAGAGAAAGAGAAAGAAGGAGAGGGAGAAAGCAACTTCCCAAAGGGGCCTGGTCGCACCTCAATCCTTCCTCCCACCTCTCCATTCCATCAAGATCATGGGCATGCATGTACATGCACTCAGCATGTTTTTCAAGCCATTGGGGCCAGTATTTGAACTGCGTTAGTCTATGCGGGGCTCCTCTTCCTTAAACACTAGGCCATGGGGCTGGATGAGGAGTTGTATGTTCTCAAGCACACATGCAAACAGACCGCAGTAAAGCTGTGGTTCCAGGGTCAGGGAGCCCGAGTTTGTGAGACTGTGCAGAATGGAGCAGTAACCATTTTATCACCCACTTCTGACTTCAGTGAAGATGAGGGAAGTTTAGAATGAACTTACCATTATACATTAGAATACAAACTCTACTTCAATTAATAAATGGCTGACATCTAAGGTGATAAACAGTAGCCAGTTTGATTATTTACCTCTATGTTGATCAACTTAAGACTATTCTGAATAAATAAGTATGCAGTGTCTTCTCTCATTGTATTATTAGTCATTTCCTGATTCATCCACCCACCAGCCTATTCATTCATTCATCCATCCCCTCATTCAACAATCTCTTATTTTTTTTAAGTTTATTTATTCTATGAGAGAGAGAGAGAAGGAGAAGGAGAGGGAGAGGGAGACAAAGATGGAGAGGGAGAGGGAGGCAGGCAGACAGAGACATAACACCGCTGGCAGAATCTTTATGGTGCATTCCGCCCCCAGCTTCAGTCATCCCTGGACCATGGGCATACAAATGTCTAGTATACTCAGACAAGTCTCTGGGCTTAACCCCATACCTTCCCATGTGGGATTGCTTCACAAAGCATATTTTACTGCTGTGTCATCTAAGTGGACATCTAAGTTGACAACTTAGTTGTTATCAGGCCCCCATAGTCATTTACTGAGCATAAACGATATGGGAGGCACTGGAGAGATTACAACGAACAAGAGTCTTTGATTTCAAGAAGCCATAGGCTGGTACAGGAGAAAGACAAGGCAGATCCCTGATGATTCCAATTACAGTGATTGGAATCATCTTAAGAGAGAAACTGGCTGCCATGGGAGAACAAAGATGGAGGCTAAAATAGATTTAGGAGCTTTGTGAATCCTTCGCTGGAGAAGAGATTCCTAGGTATGGTCAGAAGAAGCTTTATCATTATTTGCTTGATCATTTTAAAGATATTTTGAAAGACACACTAGTATAGTGGTTTTACCCTATAGCAACCCCCACTTCTCCCCCCTGCAAAAAAAAAAAAAAAAAAGTATGACCTTTGGAACCTGATGTGAATTCAGATGAAGATGACATGGCTTAAATAGCTGAAACCTTTTATCTCTACTGGATCGTGCTTCTAAGTCTATTTTATAATTTATAATACTAGACTGTCGGAAAAGTCATGACATATTTTTCTATATGTCATGACTTTTCTGATATCCCAATAGTATGTTATTCTTGTCCTACAACTGACTGAGGTGGTCTGGAATATATCCTGTAATTTTCTTCTTCGGTTCCCTTCTGCTGCCTTCTCCCAACATGCCCAATATTGCCTCTAGCCTCAGGTTCCTGGGCTGCCTATTGCACATGTTTTTTTTTTTTTTTTTTTTTTTTTTTTTTATTTTAACATTGGCAATTTTTTTTTTTTTTTTTTTTTTTTTTTTTTTTTTAATTTGACATATGGCACATGTGCTCATGGGAGAGACAGAAAGGCAGGAAGAGACAGATAGAGAAAGAGAGAAAGTGAGAAAGCACCCCCTCAGAGGACAGGCAGACTACACAAAGTAGTCTGGGATCTCCTCTTGGGATTTTGAGCATGCACACACAAGTGCCCAGCATGTTTTCCAAGCCACTGAGTCTGGCTGGGACTTGAACCACACAGTGAACCATATAGAATCCAGCAGTTTTAACCTTCATGCTGCCTGCTGGCCCTTGCACTTGCCTTTTGGATGCTACATCTTGCCTTGCCTCTTCTGAATTAAAGTATTCTGGTAATGACAGTCGTCTCCTTAAGTCTCAGTGAACTTGCTATAATTTCTTTCTGCTATTACAAGGCCTGAGATGCTGCAGTCACTAAATGAATATTTATTGACTGCATGAACAGATGGGTGACTGGAAAAATAGAACTGAAATTAGGGACATCCTATGTCAGTCTTTTGAATTGAATAGTATCTGAGCTGCATTTCCCCTCAAAAATGATTCCTTAAATATCATCTTTGCCATTTGTCACTGCTTCATAGCTTACAAAGTGACATCTCCCCAAAGTCAGAGTCTTGGTGTTTTTGTGGGTTTTTTTTGACTGCTCCTGCAGAAATTAAATAATGTACACATGTTCTAGTGACATCTCAATATCTTAACAGACCATAGAAATATCTTTCTAATGTACTTCTAGCTTTATAATTTTCAGTCATGGAAGCAGGTATCAGATCACTGACCCTAAAATTCATTATCTTAACGACTTCATGGGTAAATCCCTGGGAGAAAAAAAAAAACACCTCTGACGAAAACATGCATGCAAAACCCCCAAAAAATCACACATGCAGAGGCGTGGAACAAAACAAGAAAAGAGGAAGGATAAGACAAACCTAATAATGAGCCTGCGACTTACAGAGCAAAGCCAGAGATTCAGAACTGTAAGAATCTGTAAAAGTCCTGCTAGAGATCTGTATTGTCAGAGACTTTTGGGGAGTGAAAAGGAGAGAAATCTTGCCTTACTACAATGGTGGGCCCCACTGGAATGATCTCAAAGATCTCTGCTTCTGAGGGAAACTTAGTATATATAATATCCTATGACTTATGTATGGAGGATTTATATGCTTTGAGCAAGTTATTAGGGTAAATGGGGATTCTATATGCAAGCATTATGACTGCAGCCTGTGCTTGGAATATGTCAATTGAATGGATGAATGCATTAAATATTTTAAATACAAAGTATCTTCAAAAAATTCATAGAAAATGGATATTATAAAAAAGTAGGCATGGATTTTAAGAAATTTTAATACCAAAATAAACTTGTACTTTAATTCCACTTTCCAAAACTTTTTTGAAGTCCGTTTGTGTGTATGTGCGTGCATGTATGTGTGTGTGTGTGTGTGTGTGTGTGTGTGTATAATTATTGATGGGTATCTTAGTCGTTTGGGTTATCATGACAAAAATACCATACAGAGAAAATTTATTTTCCACAGTTCTGAAGGCTGGAAAGTACAAGATCAATGCACTAGCAGATTCTTTTTCTGACAAGACTCTGCTTTTTGGGTCATAGATGGCACTTTCTTGTATCTTCATGTAGTGGAAAAGGTGAAGCAGTTGTTTGAGGCCTCATTTATTTGGGCAGTAGCCTTAGTCATAGGGCTCTTCCCTCATGATCAAATCACCTCGCAAAGACCCCACATCCTAATACCATCACATTGCGATTAGGTTTTGGCGTTTGAAATCTGAAGGCACACAGACATTCAGACCATAATAGGGGGATAGTGGTGTTTTAGATATGTAGATAAGAAAACCAAGACTCCAAGGGATTAATCTGAGGATGCAGCATAGGAAGAGACAAAACCAATATGCAGGTATAAATCTGAAGTTGTGTCATTTAACTTGCAACTAGGAGCTTTCATAATATATGTTTTGTAAAATCAAAATAATAACTACTATTTCAAAAGCTTGTGTGTAAGCTTCATTATTTAATCCTCACTACTGCACAACTTTTCTCTTTTTCTTGTTTTTTTTTTTCCCCATTTTAAAGTTGAGGAAACTGATACTAGATTCATTGAGATACTAAAGGTCTCATGGGCAGCAAAGAAGAGAGCCAAAAATGTATCCAGCTCTGTCTGCTCTTGAAGCCCAAGCTCTTAATCTGCACATTTTTGTTGCTTTTCTGTTTTTATGTTCTCCTTGCTTCTCCACTGAGCTTGGAGCTTATACTCTAATTCCGGAGTATCAAACACAGCTGTTGTACCAAGAAAGTTAATAGAAGGTGAAACTTAGTTGCCATTGCTCACAGACATCTCTAGAATTTAAATTAGGAGAGAATCTTAGAGAATGTTTAACAGATCTTGTTCCTGGCTTTTTTTTTTTTTTTTAATAGCTTTTTTTTGTCTCAACACTTCTTTGATAAATACAAGCTAGGGTTAGGGATGTTTGCCAAGAGCTTTACTTGGGAAGAGGAGAAGTAAGGTTGTTCCTGAAAGGGAAATAGTGAAGTTTGAAACCAGAATTTTTAAGAATCAATTACAAGTTACCCTAGAGAGGATGGAAGCTGTCATTCCATATCAGTTGAAACAAAGGGATCTTGACCTTCAGGGTCTCAAAAGTTGCCATAGAATAGGCTGCTGATTAAGCAAAACAATGTGTATTAGATGTACTGCCATTTTGGAAACTGCAAACATGGCAGACTCTT
>NW_006159660.1:2106351-2112605 GCF_000334495.1 Tupaia belangeri chinensis | reverse complement strand
AAAGAAATTTATGAGGTTTTAGGAAGTTAGGGAAGAATGCTATGACACTGTGCACAGTAAACTGGGGACTAGGCACAGTTCATTACATTAGCTTTCACTGGTGAATATACAAAGGAGAAGGTCTTGAATTTTTTCTTGATTATCAAACTAAAGAATCTTGATAAATAAACTGCAAGGGACTTAAAAAAGTTCATAAAAAAATGGCATTAAGAGAATTTATGTGCCTAGGTTGGCCTAACCCTAACTCCTTTAACCAGAAAGTCTCTGCCCCAAACCCGTCCTTCTGACCCAGCACCCAGCGAAAAGCCAGGTAGGGTGGTCTCTGTCTTATTTCTGTCTCTGTCTCTCTTGCTTCCTCTCTCTTTCTCTCAAAACTTTTCATATTTAAATCTGTAGGTACGGTATCTTGTCTCTGACCTCTCCTTTCTCTTCCTAATGTGCATCTGAGGTGGGCCTAGTGCAGTTCTCACTTTTTAAAATAAAACTTTTTTTCCCTCTGTTTTTTGGCTTTTTCCTTTTGTTTCCTTTCTTTTACCTGACTTTCTGACCTTCCACACATTGAGTGTCTAGGCAGGTCTAGGTGTACACAGTAGTGAAACATCTGAATACTTTAAACCCTGCAGCTCAGACCAGGTGCACCTATCTCTTGAGGCCTTTGTAATATCCAGTTCCACTGACAAAAATTCAGGTTGCTATGGGAATGGAATTGCAGAAATATTGCAGGCCAATTTCTTCCGCATGCCTTTAACACTCAGAATTAACTCCAAGAAGGTAGGAAGTAACATATAGTCCATCAGATGACCAGAAACCACCACCACAGAGGCACAAGAAATATGGGAAATCAAGAAAATATCTCTCCCCCAATGGGAAAGAACAGCCTTTCATCATCCACAGACAGTACGATGGAACTTGTGGAAATGTCAGATAAAGAATTTAGGCTATTCACAGTGACAAAGCTAACAGAGATGGAAGAAAATAGAGACTATGAAGTCCAGAAAATGCAGGAGAAAAGAGACAATGAGTTCCAGAAGGTGAGGAAGTTCTTCCATGATCTGAAAGAGGAAATACATACCATAAAAAAGAATCAAATGAAACTGTTAGAGATGAAGACTGTGATAAGGAAACCAAAACTTCCCTTGAAAGTATTAAAAGCAGATTAGATCATGCAGAAGACTGAATATCAGATACAGAAGATAGAACCTCTGACCTAGAAAAGTTCACCGAAAAGACTGATAAAATAACCTCCCCAAAAGAAAATATGAGTAATACTAGATACCATTATACACCCAAATATCTGGATCCTCAATATCCCAGAAGGTGAAGAAACTAATTAAAGGTATTGATAATCTATTTCATGAAATCCTGGAAGAAAACTTTCCAAATCTAGAGAGGCATTAAAATATCCCAAGATATACAAAGGACCCCACACAGAATCAACCCAAGAAGATCTTCTTCAAGGCACATCATAGCCAGACTGACCAAAACTACAGACAGAGATAAGATACTAAAATTGGCAAGAGAAAAATGTCAAGTTACTTTCAAAGAATATGCCATCAAGCTAACATCAGACCTCTCACTGGAAACGATGCAAGCAAGGAAAGAATGGGAAAATATATTCAAAGTGTTAAATGAAAAATAATTTCAACCAAAATTACTATATCTGGCAAGATTATCCTTCATATTTGAAGAAAAGATAAAAACATTCTGAGATAAATAAAACCTGAAAGAATTTACCAAAACCAGACCGTCTCTTCAAGAAGTTCTGAAGGGAGTACTATACCAGGAAAACTAAAGATAAACAGACAAATAAGAGAACAAAAAATGACTAAGAAAAACGCCAACTTAATGGCAGAGGGATAAGTTTAGAAATATCCCTAATAATGTTGAATGTTAACAGAAAGGTCAGACCACAGTAACACTGCAAATTCAACAAAAGAGAGATTGCACAAGACTGAACTGGTGAAATAGAATACTATGAATTTTTTTCTTAAAACATTACTGGTTTTCTTCTATATTCTATACTTTGTCTTTCATTTAAGGATTTTTGTTTTCTTTCGAGTTGCTGGGTTAAGCAATTTGTTAAAAAAATAATTTTTTAATGGAAACATTAACTTTTCTCCCTTCCTGACCCTTTTGCAATTGAAAAATATTTGTGAGCATTCATATTTTGTGGCAGAATGGTTATTTGCATAAGTTCAATAATACATCAGAAATTGAATTCTTATGGGGCTTTGTGCAAGTAACAGACCACAGACCAAACTGAGATGAACCTTTTTTTCCCCCAAATATGTTAGTTTATATCTCTCTTGTGTAAAAGAGAGAATGGAGAGAGAAAAAGTTTCAGAAAAAAATTACAGTGCACTTGTCACTATATTCTAGTTTTGTCCATGCTTTAAGATCTTTTGTGAATCAATAAAATGTGAAAAAAAAAATCTTAGCATGGAAGGGAGGTAGAGGAAAGGGGAAGGAAACAATGGATAAAAGTATGCTTAACTGGCAAAAAATGGGAAGTTATTTGCTGATGATAATGTATATATGTACATTTGTCTTGACTGACATGCATGGTATTTGTGTTGGAAAAAAAGATGTATACTGTAAAGATGTGATAAAATGTAAATAAAAATAAATAAATATTTAAAAATTAAATAATTAAAATATGATACTTTGGTACAAAAAAAGGAATTCATGTGTAATTTTTCCATAATATGTATTTCCCATGACTTTTTCTTTTTTCTTTTTGGAGAGGTTTTCGCTACAGGGCGTGTGCGCTCCCCAGAAAGACAGAGAGACAGTAAGCGAGAAATCACCCCCGGGGGTGGGGGTGGTGGGGGCCAAGCCGACATCCCCCTTCTCCTCCATTCCCCTCTCAGGATCCTGGGCATACACGCACATGCGCCCGGCATGAGTTTTAAGCCACCGGGTCCAGGATGCGAAACGTGGTTGACTACATGGGAGTCCAGCGACATAGCCATTACGCCAACTGCTGGTCCCTTCCATGACCTTTTTTTTAACTGCAAGAGGGTGCATGTGTTTACCAGGTACATACACACACACACACACACACACAGACACACAGACACACACACACACTCACACACACACACACACACACACACACACAGAGAAAGCTGGGGCTACAATAGGAAAGAATCGCACTCCAATCCCTTTTCTTCCATTTCTCTATCCTGTCAGCATTTGGAGCACATATATACATGTGCCCAACATGTTTTTCAAACCACCAAGGTTGGGATTCAAACTGTGGACAACCATGTGGGATGTGTCTTCCAATGAACAGCTCTTCAACTACTGTACTTCAGGGCCAGCACTCCATAAAGTTTTTGAAGATGCCTTATACTTTAATTGATAGGCAATCGTAGCTTCTAGGAAGAAGTATTTCCTTCCAGAAACTGACAGTTACTTAAATATTTCACTTGTTATCAGTATTCTTTAGCACTCACATAGTAAAACATGTCCAGTTCCAGAACTGTTTTACCAGGGACAGGAAATTAGGTTGGTGTCAGTTCTTAGAAAAAAATTATCAGCAATGTTCAAAAGTAGGCCAAAGGATTCTAGCTTACGCTGTCCCTGTAGGAAAAATAAGCAAGAGTGTTTCCTTCAATAATTACCTCATGATCAGTCAAGTCCCACTTTGCCTTTCTTTTTCCCAAGGGCTCTGTTCAGACTTAAAGTTTCTCTAGATGTTCAGAAGTGATTTTCCTTCTCTGAGCTGAAGGTAAGCCATTATAAGCTGGAGATTGCTCTGCATAATAATCAGGGAAGCTTCTGAAACATGCAAATCCTGAACCCTACTCAGGTGCACTTGTGGGTAGGACCTAAGACTTGGAATTTTAAGCATGCATCCACCGCCACCACCACAACAACTACCATTACCAAATAATGCTCCTATAGAGGTCTCAAGACCACACTTTAGAAAACACTGAAAACTTGGAGTTCTTCTGGCCAGTTTAGCATCTGGAATTGCTACCTGAAATTGGTAAGAAGTCTCTCTTCTCTCTGGAGGTTACCCTTGGTCCATTCATAGCGCTGGGCAATTCAATATGGCCACATGATAAAGAATTAATTCGGTTTGCCTTAGTTCTCTCTAGAAACCCAGAATCTACTAGATTTTTTTTTTAAAGAAAGGCAATTCATTCTGTTTATTATGTTAAAGCTCTTACTATTTGCTGTCAACTCACTTCTGATTATTCAGTGGACAATTATCATATTTAGGGATGAACATTAATGAAAATCTTTTTGTATTCACATATTTGGGGAATACAGTCTCCTCTTTTTTTTATTGCCAGAGGAACTATGCACTCACCAGAGAGAAAGAGAGGCTCCCTTAATGGGTCATGGTCAGGCAACAATCCTTTTCCCTCCATTGCTCCATCCTGTCAGGATTTGGGGCGAGCATGCACACATGTCCAGCATGTTTTTTTTTTTCTTTTTTGGAGAGATTTTCACTGTAGGGCGCATGCGCTTGCCAGACAGACAGAGAGAGACATAGAGACAGAAAGCGAGAAATCACCCCCCAGGGGGGATGGTCACGCCGCAATCCCTTCTCCTCCATTCTCCTCTCGGGATCTTGGGCATGCACGCACATGCGCCCAGCGTGAGTTTTAAGCCACCGGGTCCGGGACATGAACCGCAGTCGACTACGTGGGAGTCCAGCGACATAGCCATTACGCTAACTGTTGGTTCCCTCCAGCATGTTTTTTCAAGCTGCCAGGGCTGGGACTTAAACTGCAGTCAGCCACATGGGATCTGACTCCCTTTACACAGAGCTTAACCACCGTGCTATAGGGTTGTCCCTCTCCTTTTATAACACTATTTGTTTATAAATTATGATAAAATATTACAGAGAAGTATAAAGAAGCATGTAAGATACACCTAAAATTCTATATTTTGGGTATCCTAACATTTGCATTAAGATTTTGAGAACTTTTCTCTCTGTAAACACAATATTTTTACAAAACTTGGAATTATTCTATAACACGTTTTTACTTCTTTTTAAAAAAGTATGCCATGAACATTATTTATATTAATAAATCTAATTGAATTCCTAAGTGGCTTTTTATTTATTTTTATTATGAGAAAAATGTTTCAGGGAGAATTTTGTGCACACATGAGAGCTCTCCAAATAGCTTGTGGAAAATATATATGGTGGAAAAACTTATGCATGGATTTCAGAATTTTCTTGTATCAAAATAAATGTCAACTTTAGTTTCATTTTTTTCCACAAACTTTTTAAAGGCCCCTTGTGTCTTGGCATACTTACTCCATAATTGATAATGTTAAGTGACTATAGGTAGAATTAGTGGTCATGCCTAAGACTTAGACACATAGTATCAAATTGTCCTGGGTGAAGCTTACAGTTACCTCTTCTCACCCCCTCAAATGTCAACAACTCAAAGACCTCTATGATCACATCATCCTAAATAAAACTGTGTTATTGCCACCCAATGCTCATTCTTCTTTTTCTTCTAAAATTTTTATTTATTATTATTTTTAAATTTGCTATAGGGCAGGTGTGTTTACCAGAGAGACAGAGCGAGACAGAAAGACAGGGAGGGTGGGAAAGTGAAAAGGCAAGCCTCCAGGTCCAGGACACAAACCATTGGTGGCCATGTGCGAGTTCAGTGCCTTAACCACCATGTCACCTGCTCACCCAATACTCTTTATTCTATTAACTTTTTCCTCATTTTATTGCACTTCAGGCCACTTAACATATTAGATATTTATTAATATTCCCTCTGCATGCCCCTCCCCCATAGCCTGGACATCCCATGAGTGCAAGGACTTTGTTTCTTTTTTTCACTCTTGTATCTCCTCTTAGAACAGTGCCTGGTGAATAGTAGGTGCTCACTAAATACTTATTGGCTGACCCACTTCTAACAAAAGGTATCTTTTTATTTTTCTTTGCCAAAAGCTGTATTCCATGGAAGAAAACTGTAAAGTACAGTCATATGAGGGCAGCTTAGCTAATTAGTGTGTCTGTTCTACCTGTTCCCCATCTGTTCAGCTACCTCTTCTTCATATATCCCAGATTTGCTTACTTTAACTATGAAAACATTACTACTGTCAGGATGGCAACATTCGATGCTGCTCATGTAGGGGACATGCCCTTAGGTCTGGAGTTGGCCAATTTTTTCTGTAACAAGCCAGATAATAAACATTTGAGGCTTTGCTGGCCATACAATCTTTGGCACAGCTATTCAGTTCTGCTGATGTGATATGAAAGGAGGGAGAGGCAA